>NC_092703.1:34838923-35138923 GCF_964275005.1 Diadema setosum
TCGTGTACCAGTCAACAACGAATTCTTAATGGCTACATCGCGGAAGGCGCAGTCTCCTTTTGGGAACGAAAACTGTAAAGGAGCATTCTGACGCATTGACAGATTTACGTATCAGGGAATATGATTTGTGCAAGGGATTGAATGAAACGTTTCGACTGCTTTATCACAATAGACATGATACAAGATGAAATTATACATCCTTAAGACGTCATCTGTTTTGCGAAGACGAAATAACACTGTCCAGATAGGCCCTAGGTAGGTGAATAGGTATATTGACAACTCACGTTACACTCGTAGTTAAAGGAATACCATAAGCACAAGGGGATGTGGACAAGTTCATCTTTTACATTAACTCCGTTTATGAGTCTGTAAGTGCCTCGTTTAATATCACAAAACCCTCTTTCTATTCTTACCCTTCGCAGACTTGTTTCGGTAATCAACATTTGCTGCTTTGGAAGAGAGCCAGCCATGAGCGAGGGACGAAACGTTGATAATCCGACTGGGGGCGCTCTTCTTCAGCATGTCTAGGAGTGCCATGGTGAGAACGAAGTGACCCACGTGGTTCGTTGCCATGACGATATCAAAGCCTTCAGAAGTCACGCTGTACTTTGTCCCGCCAATTCCTGACAAATAAATGTATTTAACGAGTTTACATTAGACATTCCTAGTAAATTTCTTCTAACCTCAGAATGAAAAATTGAGAAAAAAATTAATGTCACTGATCAACATTGATTATTATGTTGTATTAAAAAGATAATGAGCAAATCCATTGTCGTACAGGGCAATAGAAAAAACATCCACGTTGTCTGCAGTACAATTCTGAAAATGCAATTTTATAACTTTGAAGAGGAATAAAGAAATGTTTGCCTTCTTGATTAACTATTGATGAAAACAAGACACAAATAAGACAAAATGCCATTTTTCTTCTTTGTTCCGTGAAGTAAGGTGAAAAGAATGAGGATCGACATTATGTAAGATTCATTTCTGAGTGACTGCCTTTTCGCTGCATCCTGCGGACTTTTCTGCTTTAATTCACCTGCGTTGTTGATGAGGATATCGAGTCGGTCCTCCTCCTTCAAGATCTGATCAGCGAAAGCTCGAACCGACTTGAGGTCAGACGTATCCACCTGTTTGAAGACCACGTTGTCGCTTTCTGATCTCTGGCGGACCTCTGCCAGAGCTGCTTGGGCTTTGGTCGGGTTTCGACAAGCCATGATAACCCGCGCCCCTCGGCTGGCTAGGTCCACGGCCGTCTCGCGTCCAATACCAGCATTGGCACCTGGTGAGATATGATATTCGATCACATCTAAGACTTGAATTTAAAATTTTCTTGAAGGCAAAGGACTAAATACAAACATTACATAAAGTGTTTCGAGCCTGCTGTGAGTATAAAGTATTTGTGTTTGAACTTTTATCAAATCTGTGTTCGAGTTTTAATCAACTAAGGAGAGGAAAATAATCACTTTTGTTATACCCTCGACATGAAATACACATGATTGTAGCAAGAAGCCTCACCTCATCTATCACTTAACGACGCACTAAATACCATGTGAGGAACCCTTCGTTCAGATCTTTTGACAACCAGAACAAAATCAAATGAACAGAATTCAAAAAGCTTCTTAAAATTGAACATATAAGAAGAAAAAATTGTGGAACTCCACATAATTCACCAAAGAAACCGAAATCAGAACATTCTAATAAGGTAATCTTTTTCTCCTTTTTTCATAACAAAAACAAAACTGTGATTAAGATCATGTTTTTGTCTTGATTTAGCAACTAAAATTCGTCGTTATTTTGCTACTGAGAACTACAATGATCAATACCAGATAACATTGTCTTACAGATTTCATGCTAAAGAAGGAAATTTTGTGAAGAATTGTGAGAGAGAATTGTATAATGAAGTCTAGATTATGTTTGGGGTTATGACAGATTTCGCTGCTTTGCTGAAACAATCGGAATTTAAAAATCTTACAACTTTCTTCCAATTATAGGTCAGAATTCGACGAAATCACTATTATTCTGTTTGTTTCATTAATTAATAATAATAATAATAATAATAATAATAAGGTCTTAATTACCCAGGGTAGCCTCTTCAGTGATGCCACTGCTCTACCAGAGGGCCCTGCTATTATTATTACCCTAGCGTTGCCAGGTACCCATTTATACACCTGGGTCGAGAGGGACACAGTGGGTAAAATCATCTTGTCCAAGGACGTAAGCACTGGGCGGGATTCGAACTCGGGTCCTCCGATCGGGAGTCGGGAGTCCTATCCACTATGCCACAGCGCCCCACATTAATTGCTGTATATCTATTAAAGCCAACTATAAATGGCGCTGATTTTCGTTGCCCTTTTCAGGGCCTTCTCTGGACTATTTCTGAATCCATTAGTAGTCTTATCTAATAAGACATGATGAATCTCCTGCAGTGCTGAGCAAATATTAATCCATTATAGTGATATGAAGAGGTCAGAGTACAACTATGTAATTTAACAAGATAACTGTTTGTTTTAGCTCCACTTTTAGAAGAACACAAGCCGCAAGCTTCTATTTTGAGCATTAATACATGTTTACACGGAGAAACACACACACACACACACACACACACACACACACACACACACACAGACATTTTGGTGAAGGGTTTTATACTGAACATACACATATATTGAATCAAGCTTGTGGTTGAGCTTTAAAGGGGGTATTCCACCGGGCTTGAAACTAGTTCGCGACTAGTTCGCAACTCCAGATTTTGCTAGTTGCAGATACGTCTCCACGACGTCTCCGAGACACGTCTCCGAGACGTCTCCTGAAAATTACAGAGTCTCCGAGGAGTCGCAAGAAATTTAAACATGTTCGATTTTTCGCGAAGTCTCCGCGACGTCTCCGAGACGTCTCCATCAGTTGCGGAGACGTCGCGGAGACTAATTATATCCGCGACTGCTGAGACGTCTCCGCAATTTCTCAGAGACGTCTCAGAAACGTCGCCGAGACCTGCTGGAGACCAGAAAAACTGTTGAGAGGTCGCGGAGACGTCTCCGCGACTCTATTTGACGATGTTTGACCTACTTTAGAAACCACGTGACAATCTGCGTGCTGACATCCTGCCTAGATCAAGTCAGGTGATCCTGCAACGGCTCCGTCATACTGTATTTGAAATTTTTTGACACCTGCCATAACTCGTCTCGGAGACATCTCCTTGGTGAGACCGCAATCCATTTTTATGTTGGAGACGTCTCCGCGACTGGTAAGTTGGAGACGTCGCGGAGACGTCTCCATTTGTGAGACACTAGCTTTACAGAAGATAAGTCTCAAGAATGGGAAAAATTTTATTCTGTTCACCAGTATGACCAAAAAATTTGTATCCATCGACGATTCCCTTCAGAAATTTCTTTAAGAAGTCACAGTTAATTTTCACGGAATAATATACAGGGGCAGTGTAACGAGGGGGGGGGGTGGGGCTGAGAGGGCTGCAGCCCCTCCCCCACCCCACCCCCTGTTTATGCTCGTAAAAAAAAAAAACACACACACACACACACAAAGCAAAAAAAAACTGTAACTTTCCCAAAAAAATCCGTCCTTAGATTTTCCCGTCTAAGCCTGTGGGGGGGGGGGGGGGAGGGGGGGGGGGACTTTGACCTTTCCCCACTCCGTCTTACAGCACCTCCCCTCCCCCCCCCCCCCCCCCACACACACACACACCCGGGTAAACGTTACGTGACTCCTGCTCTGTATGTATTTCATTTCCCTAGTATGACGTGCATTGCATGACAGTATCACTTACACAATATGATATACATATAGGCCTATACTGTTTGTACACGCGTACATGATCATGTTGTTTGACGAGTTCTCATAATCAAATGGTTGCTGACCAGCTTTGAATTGAGGACAACGTTAATACATTTTGTGTGTGTGCATTTGTGTTGGTAACTCTTTTTTTTTCCGTTTGTGCAGACGGCAGATCTAAACCTCGGCTTTTTCATTTTAACGCCGAATTTTGTTGAATGGATTCCAGGGAATCATGTACACTCTACGTAGTGTACTCTATAGAGTTCCATGCATGTGCCAAACAAGTGCCAAAGAGAAGTAGAGTTCTCCCCATTCCCATGGAATGTTTGATCTTCGGCGAATAAACAGACGTATTACGTAACCAGACTATTCAACTGGAGCTCATATACTCTTTCACCATAAAATGCACACTAGCTGCTCGTCGTCATGTATCATTGTTCGGTACGACTGTTAGAAATAAGCCACCGAAACCATAGTAGGCTACACACCTCCTTCTTAAAGCAGAGCTCGTGTTTGACAATTGGTTTAAACCAGCATTATCTTATGAAGAATTACTAGTAGAACACATCGCTAAAGCTAGGGAAAAGCGGAGTCAAGAATCATTAATGGATCCAGGAATTCCGTTAAAAAAAGGGGGAGGGCGCAAAAATATTTCTAGCGCTATTTCCTGGTTTAATCAGCTGACAAGCATAAAAAAGGCTCCCGTCCATAATTTTTTTTCGTTTCTCCTTTCGCAATCATCGCTGGATAATCGCCACAACCATTTGCGATGTCACAGCAGTGGTACGATAGATAGAAAAAATAGAATGCGACATATTTTCATTTTTCCATTCTCATGTCTGAACACTTAATTGGTTTATCTCTTGATGAAGGCAGGGGTGGCAACATCATCCCGACATTATCTTATTAGCAGGTAAAGAAGAAAAAAATGTTTTGTGAAATTCTCTCTGGTTTCTTCATAGATCCATTGTCATACCACGAATTGATGAAGCCATTTTATCTAGCAATGACACTGATTTTTTTTTTTTTTTTTTGTAAAGAATTCTGAAAATTCTTTCACTCTTGAACACATCTTCAAAGATTTCTCATGCTTAACTGTGTTGATATTCCTGTAAGTTTGAGGCAAAGTTCAGTTTAAGAATTACAACAAATGACTGGTCTGCCGTATATAACTCTTCTGCTAAACTCACCATCGAAAGTTAATATGAATCACACAATTCTACTAAAAATGCTTGGTCAAAGGTTTCCCTGACGCATGTAGATTTGTATTGCAAGTGAAATCAGTTTTCATGACGCAGGTTACCCGACCTGTATCTTACCTGTAATGATGACAGTTTTACCATCGAGACGAGCCTTGCTTTTAACCCGCCTGGTCCCTCCATAGAACCACACCCAGTACGCCCCGTACGAAGCAACGAGAAATCCGACAGCACCTGCCGCGATGCGAACCTGTAAAGGAGCGGCGTGGAAAGCCTCTATTCCCCGCTCTCCGACCTCTCGGAGATAGGTAAGTGCGTCTTTGACCGCCTCCATTGCAAATCTGAAGCTTGTGGGACAAAGCGCAGCTTCACAGGGTCTGATGTGGGTTAAAACGCAGCACTACATGTATCATTATCTGACCACAGTGACGATTTCCGATGGACATTCCTCCTGATAAGCTGCACTTTAAACAGATCAGTTTACCGCGTCCTTAAATTCACAGTTTAGAGGTTTTCAGCTATAAATATTTGAAGAGAGAAATGAAAGATGAGGAAGATCGAGTTATCGGTTTTTGGAGACTCCCAGGGTTACCTCGTTGTGGATAGGGAGCTCTAAAATGGGAAAAGATGCTCCAATCGATGTGTGTAAATGATGGAAGGGGAAGTGCTTATCCAATCACACACACACACACACACACATACACACACACACGCACACATACACACATACACACGTGAAGGAATTAATATACATCACTGTATTTCAGTTATCTCCACACATTCACTTGTTTACATATCCACAAGGCTAAGAAGAGCACCGTACAGAAAGTGATATGGGAACGTTATTGAATAGTGGATGGAGAGACTCTTTATCATAGACCTTCTTTGTTCAAATCATGCAGGTTGCTTACATCATCGCACAGTCTTTTATCCGCTCTTTACATTTCGCTGTATAGGAGACGTTTGCTCATACACTTGAAGGGCAACCTGTCGTCCAGGCCTTCATGTCGTTAATAAATCGTATCACCATGTCAGCAACAACAACAACATCATCATCATCAAAATCAACAACAAACAAACAAACGAACAAAAAAAGAATACACATAGTAACTGCCTCCAGTCTACAAGGCAAAGTATCGGTACTGTTGATGTATTTTCACGCTAATACATGCTGTACACATAACTCCGTACCAAGTTTTTCTGCATAAGGCTTTGCAACATAATGCTGCCATGTGTATTTCAACAATACTGCCCTCAACGACACAATGTTTTCTATTACATGTATTATTCCAAGAAGAGGGAGTAATAAGCCAGTTCGGAGTTCCACTTTGCGCATGAGCAGAAACAAGGTCATTCGGACCAACATGCATGTTGGTTTTTAAATTCACTCGGATAAGCATCTGTGATGTAATGATTATTCATGTAATCCTTATAAATGCCGCTTGCCAGCACATCCACCTGACAGCAAAAGTGGTATTTGGCAATATCAATAGAAAGACGTTGTTAATACATTCAACGCAAAATAATGAAATGAATGCTTTCCCATGTGCTACTTGACGGATCATTCTGGTCATCTGGTGTATACAAGTTCATTCTTTGTTTGAACAGGATCAATGAATTCCATAAATTGTTACGTAAAGCTTATGCATTATGTCGCTCTCAAAACGAATGAAGTGCCCCTAACCGACTGAGAAAAAAGAAAGGTCATTCGGACCAATGTGCCCATGAGCTAACTCCGAACTGGCTTATTTCTCCTAATGCACTGCAAGAAGCCAAGATGTTCAAATGGATGGCTGAATTTAAAGACATACAGTGTATGTGTGGAAAGTATTTTATACAGCACTGACTATCGAGTCATTGACGTTTCCATACCTCATTATATAAACCCCAGAAAATATTACAATATCACTAACAAAAAACAAAACACAATAAAACACCATTGTTTATATCATAATTACAGTATCTTTATTACTATTTTTGTGGGGGCTACAATACATACAGATAACCAGAAGTCTGCAGATTACAAATGTATTTCTTTTCCCTTTGATTTCTGATTCATCCCCAGCAAATGATATGAGCAGGGTCAGACACTGAAGCTTTTTAAATGGGAAGATCCTAAGATCGAATATGTTAGCCAAGATTGAAATTCCTAGCTGAATGGCTGGATGTTGTTATTGTTGTTGTTTTTTAAAGCACAGTGACCTTTGACCTCGTCCTTCGCTCTCACATCCCAATCATTTTAGAGAAATCACTGTCCTTTCACTTCCACCCTTTTTATCAAATTATACTACCACTGGACATTCACAGAGAATATTCCATCAGCACTGCAAAATGCCTCTTTCATCCAAAGTTCATTCATCTTTGACTTTTGACCTTTGACCAAGAGGAATTTGGCCCAGAATTCAATCAGCACATCTAAACCTCACTTGGCAAACCCAGGCCTGGTACTACAAAAATCCAATGAGTGGTTTTCCTTCAATCGCAAGAATGAGACATGGGATAGCTGAACACTGGACGGATAGATTGACAATCAAAAATCATAATGCCTCCAGCACTCTTCTGTGTGAAGATTGGATAAAAACAGAACAAAAAATTGTTCAACATTATTTCAGTCTGCAAAAGTACTTGGCTTCCAGAAATAAATTTACATGAATATCTTCATTGAAGTCTGAAATTTTGGAGTTGGCTGAAATGTTATCTGTACAAATTGTATATCATTTCAACTGCCTTTGACAGAAACATTACCTACAAGGAGGAAAACTTTGCACAGATGCATCTTGAACCTGGCATCTTTACACAACATTATGTACATTGTAGTCATGAGCTATAGTTCCTTTCAGGTCATACCTCTAGTACCAGAACATAGAATACAAATCAGAACTACAGACATGTATAAGACATATCACAGATGGCAAGGTGTTGCAATTTTGATGTCTGTTTTTTTGAATAGCTGGATGTCTCAACTATGAAAGAGTGCCACCTACCATACAATGAGGCAAAACATGAAGTTACACTTACTTCTGTCTTACTTCCCCTGTAATATCTGCCTCTGGCAAATGAATACCCGTATTCACAGTGTCTTTACTAAGGACCACAATTCCGTTCCTGTAATATCTTCCACTGACATGTGACTACTTGCAGTGTCTTCACTCCAGAAAACAACTCCTATGTCATGATGTCAGCACACTTATGAGAAGAACATTAAGGTCTGCATAGATACACATGTATTGCACACTTTTCTGATACAGGCACACAAGTCAAACGAGGGCGCTGTTTGGAGGCTGCTATAGATTGCTCCATTCCTCTCAAGAGGCAGTAGTAGCCTTCCTGTAACTCATGATTTTTGAGACAGACCCCTGGATTCGACCAATCACAACGGAGCATGCCCCTAGCCAGACTGTGATACCCACGGATCCAGGGATGCCACAGGGAAAGGATAGAAGTCTACCAAGCGGCCAGCACCACTCCTCAGGTAGCAAGATGACTGGCTCATATCGATACGTCCACACCAACCACAAAATCCCCACAGTCTGCAAATAAAATATAATCACAGCAGCACACACACACAAAAAAAATTAGAGAATGGTGACATAATACAAGTTATATTCAAGAAATTCATGATTGTGAAAAAAACTCACATTTCATTTGCCCTTCTTCAAAAGATCCCTTTATAGCTGTATTTGAAAGTGTGAATTACAACGTTGAACATGTAAATGATTTGTGAAAAATGTTTCATTCTCAAGCATTTCTAAAAGTTTGTCACACAAGACTCATGATCTTTAAATATCACACACTCTTGTAAATCGACACTACACTACATGTATCAAAATATCATTGATGAAAGATACCCGATAATCTGCAATAATTATTTCATCTTTTTAGTGCTTGTTTTTCATTACATTCAACAGGCACAAAAGATATAACATGAGGAGGATGTTTAGCTCTGGACTTTGGGGATGAGGGTGGGGGAGAAATACATGTACTCCTACAGTAGAATGCTGAAATTCTGACCATTTAAGTTTGTAACTTTTAATGGTAAACATAAATGAAACCATAATCCATGATCTTTAAATACTTTCAAATGAAATGATGTCCTCACATTTTGTGTATTGAGAATGACGCACATATATTTCTTAAGAGCAATTAAAAGAAATTATGGTCTACATCAACCTATTGCTTTATGGTTACAGATACTCATGCATGACTGAGCACTTTGACTATAATGAAGTCCAAGGTATTGACCAAGGAAATGTTGAACTCACATAAATTGCATTCAAAGCCAGTGATATCCCCCAGCTGATGGTGAACCTTGTAGCAACTTGGGAATTTTCTGGGTAGAAAGACAGAGAGAGATAGATAGATTAGTTCACTAAAGGGTGCTCCCATTACAACAAACAAGGTTATTACACAATTTCATTACAACAAAGTAAAAATTCATGTCCAAAATTATTATTATCAAAATCTATGGTGCCAACTCCCTTTGGTTATAAAACAATGAAATTCCTATATTACAAAAGAAAACTGCCGGTCCCAAGGACTTCAGTATAACTGGAGTTGCTTGTACAGTGGATTCCTGTTATATCGAAATTTTATAACAACCGAACAAAAAAAACAATAAAAAAGAACATACATGTAGAGCTGAAAAGGTTGGAGCCTAAATTTTTACTTAGTTGTATGTAGTTAGAACTTTGTTATAACCTTATTCTTTCAATAGGAGTGCACTGTGTACTGTGGTCTGGTGTCACAAATCATTGTCTACATTGGAAAAATGAACATCACTGCCATGACATTGATTCCCTTGTGGTGTATTCTTCACTGGCAGTTTCACACACACACACATCAATTCACATATCTCCCTCTCTGCTGTGTTAAGATTATCTTAAAATTTTTAACCAATAACTAAAAGTCATCACTCAAATGGACACTGTGGAACATAAGAATTATTATGTATACACATTTATGCAAGCATTACGTATGTATAATACACATTTATGCAAGCATTATGTATACACATTTATGCAAGCACAAACATGTTAACACACATGCATACACAGACACACACACACACAAAAAGAAAACAACAAAAAAGGAGTAAAGGCAGTTGATGCATAGGAATGCAATGAGCCAGTCTTAGATTTGAGTTACTGTAAGTTTGTAAATGAAGTCACCTTGAAATCTTGTAATTTAGTAACCAGCAAATTATCTGATGAACCAAATTAACATGTTGCTCAGAGATAGGGTGTAGTATATGATACAGAGCTACTACTTGATCATGGTGCAGGGGAAAAACACATTAGTATCGAAAATGGCTATAATTATAACTACATTGTATCTCAATTCATTGTTATTAGTATCACTATAATTAGTATCATTATTACATGCAGTAGTACAATGTAGTTGGACTATCATCATTACTATTATCATCTCTGTACTTTTACTTTTTTTTTTTTTACTTTTCCGGAACGATGGTGTAGGACAGAGCCTGTTCATCGATCAGGTAGAGTTATCTCTTGATGCTCTCTTTCCAATCAAGCAATTGTCCAGCGCTGTTACCCTTCTAATACAATTAACAGCTCAACTTCTATTGCGTATTTGTGTTATTACCAAAAATGGCCTATGGCAGGAGTTGACAGCTACTGGAGACCAAGAGCATGTATTATGTACCAATACACATACATGAAATGACTATAATCAGTCATAATCAAACACAACACCTTTCCAGTACTTGTCTAGCCTATTCTTAAAGGCATTTATGGAACAAGCAGAGACCACTTCTTCTGGGAGAGAGTTCCACATACCAACAACTCTGTTAGCAAAGAAATACTTTCTGACATCTAACCTTGCAAACCGTTTTCCCAGTTTCATGGAATGACCACGTGTTCGTCCATTACTATTATGAGAGAACATGTCAACCTTTGTGTGATAGTGTCCATGTAGATACTTGTACACATCAATCATGTCCCCTCTTTTTCGCCTGTAACTGAGAGATGGCAGTGAAAGGTGGCGTAGACGTTCAGAGTAGGACAAATGCCTAATCCCAGGAATCATTTTAGTCGCCCTTCTCTGAACACTTTCAAGTCTTCTTTGTTCACCTAGCTTGAAAGGTGACCACACAGCTTGACCATATTCCAAGATGGGTCTCACAATGCCTTTAAACAAAAGCCTAACAGTATCCTCATCCAAATATACAAAGGATCTCCTTATAATTCTTAACAGCTTATTTGACTTTGCAACAGCTTGGGAAATATGGTCCTTGAATGTCAATTGTGAGTCCACTAAAACACCCAAATCCTTCTCAGCTTTTGTTTGAGCCAAGACAATTGTGTCAGACCCTTTCTTCATGACATATTGGGAGTCTGAACATGACCGACCAATTTTCATTACAACACATTTGTCAGGGTGGAAACGAAGCTGCCATCTATCTGCCCATGACTCAAGTGCCTCTAAGTCCTCTTGCAGCTGCTCAGTAGCTCCTGGCTTATCTGAGCGCACATACAACTTTGTGTCATCTGCAAAGAGTTTTGAGCTAGACCGAACACATGTTGGGAGGTCATTTATGTACACTACAAACAGAATCGGGCCAAGTACACTCCCTTGTGGTACTCCACTTGAGACAGCTGACCAACCTGATTTCTGACCACTGACCACGACCCTTTGGCGTCTGCCAAGTAAAAAAGATCTAATCCAAGCAAGGACTTTGCCCTGAATGCCATATGCCTCCAATTTAATGACTTTACTAGTTGTATCAGGAAAGTTTTTGTAGAATTACACCTGTTCTGTATGAAACAAGTTAAATCATGAATTCGTGTTACAAAAATATCAGTAAATGCAAAGAGGAAATAACGTAAGTAATGTTTCTCTCTGGATTACTCATTATTTGGATTCCAGTCTCTGAAAAAATAAAAGGGAAGTGCAATGCATTTCCATGGGTTTACTCACTTAGTGACTTCAACTCCTCTTTTAGCTTGGTAATTTTCCGCTCCAACTTGGCATACTTGGCAAACTCATCCTTCATGCTGATACTAGACTGCTGGTCTTGAAGGAGCTGAAGAGCCTCTCTTTTCTCGATTTCAATCTTGGAAACAGTTTTCAGTTGTTGAGAGATCTGTTGGAATGAGGAATGGGCTTATTTAGATCTTAACTTCCTTGGGATCCTACATGTACCGGTACATGTTAAATACATGTTACTAATCTCACATTTACATGATAAATGATTAAATGAGACACATGTTTTTTGACAGTACCATAAGAATAATGTTAGTTTCACATTGATTCACACTTGATCCACCACTTGTATAATTTACTCCACAAGCGTTGCACTTTTTTTTTAAATTCTTGTGTATTCCAACTCGTTATAGTCACTGCAAGCCGTTGTGGCTTTTATGGGACACTTTTTTCTTTCACTTTCCTTCACTTCTCTTTTCTTGTTCTCTTTTTTAAGGCTGATTTTTTTTTTTTTTTTTTAAAGTCGGACTTGTTACCGCTGTGTTGTGTTACATTTGTGAATTAAGTTGTATTTCAGCATTTTTAAATGTATACAGTCATAGATCCCTATATTGTAAATATTGAAAGAAATGAAGAGTTCTATGCTCTCAATCATCATCACCATCAATAGGCTGGACATTGCTGGATACACGACACAGGTGACCATTCTTCCTACTGATCCTGAGGACCCTGCGTACATGGAACTCTCTACCAATAGACATTGTAGTACATGTACGATGTACAATGTGTACAAAGGCTCCATCAGCAGTAACCCTGTTGGGGGCACTATAACTACATGTAGTCTTGGGTCGCTGTTGCGGTTACATCAGCAGTAACTATACACAGCCCTGTCGCTGTACAAAAGTGTCATCCACAGAAGCATTTTCATTGAATTGAATACTGACAAATATGCAGTGGCTAAACCCAGAACAAGTCCAAGATTTTTACTTGCACTTTACACATGTAGCTATAAATAGGGCATTCTATACTTCACTTCCTTTTTTGTGACACTCAAATGAATCATCTGCAAGAATCTTCATTCAAGATTGAAGCAGACAGATAATAAAAAAGAAGAAGATCTGGGAAGAAGATATGTGTACAGTGTAATGTCATCTTTACTAACACTACAGTAAATTCACACTTGCTGTATAGTGACTGTACATGCACTTATGCAATGCATTTTAATGCTGAATCTTTAGATCTTATTGGTTGTTCTCTCTGCATCTTGCTCTTGGGTGAGCTAGCTGCTGAGCCGAGCCAGACTAGGGCCGGGTACGGGTCTCCAGTAGGACCTAGATAGACTCTATTCTACTACTTGAGTAATATTGCCTATTTTGTTATTGGCCATTTGCCAGTAGAACTTGGTTTCATCTGTTCATTAAAACTTAAGACCTGTCACAGCTCACAGCAGAGGGAGCATATGGAATTTGGCATATTCTCTATAAACAGTGACAAACTCAGACGGAGTAACGGGTAAATGACTGATGTCTTTGAAATTATAATCATATAATACTAGTAGGGGCAAGCATGGTGTCACCGGACACCATATAGGTATTACCGGACACGCACATTTTTGCGTACTAATGACATTCTGTACGCACGAGACTTCGTAGATTAGCCTCACAGAACTTTGTGTTGACCGAAATCGCAAAAAACGCCACATAAAAATGTAAAAACACGAAAAAATTCACATTTTACCTCAAATTTATAGTTGAGTGACCCGCACCTCTTCGTAGTTAATATTTATGCATGTTTGAATCACATTTCACAACTGATTTTCTATGAAATCCCACTCACATACAGGAAAAATGCTGAAGATTCCAATAGAACCAAAAGTTCATTGATCGATATCGGAAATTTGTAGCTATCGTCCTCAAACGCGAACGATGCGGAATAGTTGTGCGCTAAGGGGCCCGCAACTCATCACCCGCGCGTGCAGCTCCCATAGACAAAGCACGTAAACTAGAAATAGAGTCTACCCAGTTGTCGATTTTCTCACAAGGTTTTATTGCGTGAACTGTTCAAAATGTTCAAGACAGACATTTTACCGTAAAATACGAAATTTGAGCCTCATTTGCCGATGTTTTCTTTGTCATCCGCTCGGTGAGAATGTGTACGGTGATTTGTGGGATAAATTGTGATTCTGGTGCAAGGATTAGGTGCGAAAGATGTCAATTATTTCATTGCAAAAATCGTGTCCGGTAATACAATGCGATTTTGCACCGCGCAAAAAGACAACTTTTTGAGAGGGTTATGTTTGAAGCATATTTTCTAAAAACTGGAGTGAACAATTGACATTAGTTGGCTGAATTCGTAATTTCCAGGAGTCTGTGAATAAGTGATGTTATTTTTAGCCGAAATTTCATCCTCTTAGTAAGGAATTCAAAGCCACGAAAAAGAGCGTCCGGTAATTGGATGTACTACCCTACTAATACTATTAATAGATCTCCACCAGCGACGAACAATGCATGCAGAGGTAGCATGTCTACTGACAAATATTACAGTATGTGGGACTGCACTATTCAGCTGCCATTAGCTGCTGCTACATAGAGTAGCCTAAGTGCTAGTCCATATCACCACGAAAACGTTTGCAACATTAAAGAACCACGCTGCATACAAAACATGACACTTACCTTCTTTGATAGAATGGGAATGCAACGGCGATAAAAGTGAATTACAGCGACATAACAGAAAATCACCAGAGCCAAGGGCGCTGCCATCTTTGATGACGTCGCGTTGCGTCAAATTCGCTTGTACCATCTAATCATCATACTGTGCTAGTGTTACATGTAGGTAGCGGGGCCAAGGGACCATCGCACAATTGAGGGTGGGGGGGGGGGGGGGGGGCACTGTTCTGACGGGGGGGGGGGGAGGGGGCTTCATTTGAGAGAATGGTGGTAGGCCTATGCTGTGTCTTTAATAGTACTGTAACCAATGGAACATATGAAAATTTGGTTGAGTTTTTCATGCAGCCATTGATATACAAAATCAAATAGGCCTATTTTCAGTGACAAAGAAATGCTTTTATAATTTAACATTAATAACGATTTGGAGTAGATATTGAAAACATTACATATAACTGAACAGGGAAATTTAATCTATGGCATGCCATGTTGACCGCGACTCTAAGATCGTCTTAGATTCCTTGTAAAAAGCCCCTTGCTTGATGTGGTACAAAATTGACTTGTGTGATCTCTGTCGAAAAAAAGGCCACATTACCGGATACTAAGTGTGTATACATGTAGGCCTTTTGCCAACTTGAAGGGGAAAAAAACACCGATTCCGAAAGACTCGATCCAGGTTGGAGTATTAATCATGGGCGTAAATCCCGGGGGGATGGGGGGATATATCCCCCCCCCCCTGAAATGGAGGAGGGGGGATGGCCTGTACAATCATCCCCCCCCCCCTGAATTTTGAAGAAAAAAAAATGGAGGAAGCAGAAATGTGATTGTATCAATTTTGGCATATTGCATGACGTTTGTACGCCGGCCTTCAGACAGGTAACAGAGCTGAACAGTATTCTATCTTGTAGGAAATTGAATGCATAATTTTCTCAAGCGCTCGCTCGCTTCGCTCGCTCGCGGACATGGACATGCGGGTCTTACTCAAGGAACGATCATTTACATAACTTTACATAATAAATACATTCCGAACATTCGTTTCCCATCGGAAGTCCGGTATACGTAACCAGGGTCTGCCTAGAAAAGAATGCGATGGTCTATTGTATAAGGTTGCATGCTACAGCAGACTCTAAGGCTGCGTTCACATAGAAGTATACTATTCGGGTATTCGGGCTCGTTTTTCGAGGGCACGCGAATAGCTTGAATCGAACCGATAGGATTTCCTCACACCGGTTCACATAAGAGGGCACTATTCGAAAGTACGAATAGCTGCGAAAAGTGTAGCAAAGTGGGAATCGACCTTGTTCGATTTTCTTGCAGCGTATACCGTCTCTCGTTTATGAACTAATGACAATTTTGGTCTGGATTTGCCCTTTAGCAAAAATAAGCATGTAGACTGACATTATGATGCAGTTTAGAAATTGTTAATAAGATTTGCTGCGATGTAGGAGGAAGAAATCCTCACTACATGGGATGGTGAGTTGACGGTGCGGGTGATGGTGTATTCGGTGCTCGAATAGCGAATAGCGAATAGCGAATAGCGAATACTTCTATGAACGCAGCCTCAAAATCACGTTTGATGTATGAGGACGGTAAGTAGAAAACACACACTCACACAAGAGAAAGGATGGAAAAAAAAGATATGCACTGTAACTTCAGGCAAGGTCAGCTATATGACTGGGAATAAAGGTCTTGAAGGAGAAAGTCTTACTCTAGGGAATGCTATCTACATAACTTTGCATAACAAATACATTCCGAACATTCGTTCGTTATCAGATGTTCGCGGTACGTCAGGATCTGCCTAGAAAAGAACGCGATACAGCAGACTCTAACATCGAAATCATTATCATTACATAAAACAAAAAAAAAGTGAGGAAAAAATAATATGCACTATCATTTCAAGCAAAAACAGCCGTATGACTGGGAGCAAAGGTATTGAAGGAAAGAGAAGAAAAAAAAAGTCCGGAAAAAGTTGTCATATCAAGCATGCGTCAAGATATGCTGGATGAATTCAATGTGAAAATTATACTATCAAATAATAGTAGACAAATTCTACATACTGCTCTCAGTTGAGCAGCATTATTATCTGTATCACTCTTTGTTATGTTATCATATAAATCAGCTATAACTACAAAAATTCAGCAAACAAAGTTGCGGTAGATACGAAACTTCATTGCTTGTTATCAGGGGAATGAAACAAGGACATTAAAAAAAAAAACGGAAATAGAGATCCTCCATCAATATTCCATGCAAAATATTTTAGTTTATGTATAATATTTTTTTTATTCGGATGTTATGTAATCGGCTGGTTCAGCTTAGTAATAAAAGGGAAAAATATTTTCGTTCATTTAGGTCTCAATGCATAACACATGAGTTTCGGTACAAACAAACAAACAAAAAGACAAGAAGTAATTATCTTGATACACAAACAATTTTTTTTTTTTTGCGCACTGCGCTCGAGAAAGAAGTGACATGAATACTATAATTTTGTAGTTTTATGAAATAAATCTATATTTAAGAAAATAACATTCAATTCTATAAACAAATCCACACAATTTATGGTTATGATGATTTTAAGCAAAAATGAACCAGTGTAAATTATACCAATGTCAATAATGACATATTAATAGGCCTATTACGCTCTTAAAAATTTTGAACCATTTCTCTACGTGATAATGTACAGAAGGCATTTTCATTTCTTTCCATTCAGACACGTTAAATTACTTGAAAAGGAACCAACTTACAGAATTAATGGGTAAAGAGGAGATATCAGAGCAAAATGAGTGAAATAAGGGCATAAGAACAATCTTACATGAGAATCATGATCTGGCGTTCTGGTCAGTCAGTGTAGAGATTCCATTTCGACGAGCCTTTTTCCCTCCACTGCAGGATTACTCTGGCCCCTTGGGCGGCGATTTTGGTTGAAACTTGAAAGACCCCTGTCCTTTCGCATTTTGTACGAGACACTCGAGAGGGTTCCTCGTCTGGCCTTGAGGGTGGGCGGCAGATCGGTTCGCACCGAGATTCGCGGACGCGGTTGAGTTGGAGCACCGTCAGTGATACCGCGCTGTGGTTGTCGCTGTTGGTTCTCGTAGGCACCTAGTACAAGGTCGTGTTCACGCATGTAGCAAAATCTCGCGATAATAGGCACAGGACCTTCGACGGTAGCGTTGCGCCTCGGCAGGCGGTGAGCGTTGGCGATGACAATGCCGTCGGCTACGCGTTTCTCTATTCCAAGATTGATGAAGGTAGACGTAAGAGTGGAGTAGATATCCTCACCTTGCTGAGATTCGACTCCACAGAACAGGAGATTGGATTTCCAGTTGTGGATTTCCAGAAGAATCAGCTTCTCCTCCAGCTTTTCAATTTTCTCGCCGAGCATTGCTTTCATTTTGGGTAGCTCCTCCGTTTCCATTTCGGTTATTTTGGCAGAGTTAAACTTGACGCTTGACTCCAGCTCATCACATTTCTTGTTCATGGCATTGACGTCATCAGAAAGTTGGTCTATAGTTTTCCACAAATTCTCGTGGAAAGCTGCGTGAGATTGCGTTGCAAGTCTTCCAGGGTTAACGGGGCAGTTTCCACAACCGCCGTCTGGCCTGGGGAAGCTTCCCCTGCTGCTGCAGTAGCAGGATCGCGGCTCGGCTGCTTGCCTGCAGATGGGCGTGGCACCGTTGTTCTGGTTGACATGGGCATAATTGCGCTTAATTAGTAGAAACAGAATCTGCTGAAGAAATTGGAGTGAGACCAGTAGTCCAGGTTCGTACCAGTAACTTAAATGTGGTGAACGAGGTTGGTGCAAAATAAGCGAAGAAAACGAAGAAAACTAAAGAGTAAATGTGCTGTCTCCAGACGGTGTAAAGCGGTGGCTGGGGAATGAAAGTTATGCGTCTGCTCTCACCGACGGCCGCATGACCAATCCTTGATTTATCCTGGACACAATGTTATAACGTTTTTTTCTACCATCCACCCTTAGTTTTGCAAGCCAATTATAAACAAACCAAAAACTGAATGTGCGATTAATATGAGACAATCAATTTTTTTTTTTTTTTTTTTTTAAATACGAGGAAGAATACATAAAAGAATTAATAAACATAAAGCAATTGATTCCCGGTACATATGAATGAGTTTTTACACATAATTTATAATTGTAACGAATGACGCATCATTAGGTGAGAAATGCATACATCAAAAACTAGGACAAAATGAGTATCCATTACTTTTAACTGCAAAGGAGCGGCGTTATTGCTTGAACGAGATTCCAGAACCCCATAGCCGTGGAATTTAATCAAATGGCATTTTAATACAAAGGAATAATAATAAAAACTTTCTTCTACTGGCTACGTTGTACACATTGGAGGTACGAACCATCGCTGTCAGCCAGGGCAACGATAATTGGCAGAGTAAAGCACGAACTGTAGTACTTCCACGAACACGAGTAATAGGAACAAAGCGTTGTAAGTCTGAAACTTGTCTGCAACGAAACCTGAATGTAAATAAAAAGTTTGAAGTCAGTAGCAATATCTATTCAACATATATGGGCAAGAACGTTATTACCACTAAAACCAACTGCAAGCAAGAACGAGCAAAAGGTCTGTTTTATGCATACGTTTTTAAACAAATGCTTGGTCTCTAAGCAAATGCATGCGGGCATCAAGCAATATTAGCAATATTGCTTGTTCTTGCTGGCAAAAGCCTTTTCTTGCAAGCAGCTGCTCGCAAGCAATCGCTTTTTTATGTGTACGGGTTCAAGCAAAAGGGTAGCACAAGCAATTGCAACTTTTTATGCATCCGATCAATTCGGGCCGAATATGAAAATGATACTTAAAAGGGAACGTCCCAATTAAGCAAAATTTCAGGCTCGTGTTACAGAGCTTGGAAAATCGTAAGGAATTGCTAGCAGGAATAACACACGAACTTGGAAGAGTGCAGTTTGTCGTTGTTGTTTTTAAACTTCATGTCATATAATGCATGATGTTTGCCAACATAATGATGTATCAATGGAAAAGGAAGTGTTCCCCTTTCCTCACAGTCAACAATGCGCTCTCCATAGCTGACAATTATAAAATTGTAGCCCTCCAAAGCTGGATTACCTTTATTTTGATACACTTTATATAACCGTTGGGTAGCAGACAAGGCACTCAACCACAGATACGTCTAGGTATAAAGGGAGAATTTTTTGTTGGGATCGGGACAATTAAAGAGAAATGTTGGAAATAATGGCGAATGCTGATCCATCATCCA
This sequence comes from Diadema setosum, assembly GCF_964275005.1. NCBI lineage: Eukaryota > Metazoa > Echinodermata > Echinoidea > Diadematoida > Diadematidae > Diadema > Diadema setosum. Next base: position 34,858,761 of record NC_092703.1, read on the forward strand.
GCGCCTTCCCCATCTTTGTTCTCGCCAGTAAGTTATGGGGCCTGTATGCTGGCCATGATAAACGCAAGATCGAGTATCGGTGAAAGACTACGGTCGGGTGTAAATTTGGTCGTATTCATATCATAATATTATGTATTTTTCCCCTTTACGTAGAACGATGCGTGCACACCCGAAATTCGTCAGAATCGCATTGCTTTCTTTGGTCTCGTGAGAACCGGGTTCAAGTCTGAGATACTGCAATCGGTGAGTTCATCATTGGATGTGGGATGATTCTGGTTTGTTTTGTTTGTTTGTTTGTTTTTTTTTTTGTTATATTAATGATGTCGTACTGCATGTCAAACTGTTTCTGTCGCTGATAATGTTGATTTAACCATATTAAAGGCATTAGTGTTTCAAGATAGTTCTAAAATGTGATTTAGGGATAGAAAAAACCGATGTAAACTTTTGAACCAGTATAATCAATGTTAACTATTGATAAATATACAAAATATAAACCATAGATGTAATAAAAATGCTTCCAGACTAAACCGTTAACAGTTATGGTTTTAATAATGAGAAAAATAGTGATATCTCCTTATGTTTTAGGTTTTATTGCTACAATCTCATATGGTAGGATGTTTGTTGATTAACTGACCGACACATATGCATCAAAAGTGACATCTTGAAAAAAAAATTTAAATCACTGTTCCCAAAGGTAAACAGGACCTTTAATATTATTAGTCTGCATACTACTATAATCTTATCCTCGCATGTATAAGACATTGCAACACTGATGAATGTAGTGAAATTAGAATATTGTACATAAACTGTTTAATTCGTGATCAGCGATTCTTAGTCTAAAAATCCCCCTCCCTGAAAAAAAAAAATCAAACGGAAATCCCTAACCAACCGAAAAACTAAAAGTTAAAAGCCATTGTGCAGGAATAACGGTTGTTGATAGAAATGGATACATGAGTGTGCGTTTCATTCTGTGGCGTAATTCAGATAGTATCTTGATTAATTAAGAATTAAGTATTGGGCTTTTAGTGCATTTTTCATTTTATAAATCATTCAAAATAGGTCTCAAAATACATTTTATATTAAAATATAACAGGATATTAGCTTGGGAGGAGGAGTGTTAGTTACATTACATGAAATATGTGAAGTGAACATTACCGCCAATAATTGTAAAGCCTGCTAATATATTGCTCTTCATATTTTGCATAATTAATTGTATCATTTTTAGTTTGAGCATTGGTATTTTCCATATAATCTTCTTTCATTTCTAACATGATTATTTTGTTTTTGGCTCTGCGTTGGGTTTATTCAACATTAGCGTGATGGATATCATAGCCCAAATATTTTACTAAATGGAACCAGTTCGTTTCTCTTTACGATAAAGAGGTTGAAAGAATAGAATATACGTTAAACAAACTTATTTCAAGTGATGAAGTTATTATACAATTCCATCATTTGATCAATTTATCAATAGTTCAAATAACTCTATAGTTTCCGGTTGAATGTTTATCACTAATAGGGTCTGGTGAGAAAGTAACTATATATACAGAGAAGACATCCACGAAGACATCTTTCAGCTTTTTATTTTGATTGCTTGGGAAAATCTAATGAATTGGAAATAGTCAGAGAGGTAAACTTTCAACAAAATTACGTCATGATAAATACGATGACAACATGCACTAGAAAAAAAAAGAAACCTGTTCTGGAAGAAAGACTACTCATTGTACAAGAGGCGTTGGTGATTTTCTCTATTAATACAGATGGCCAAATTGACCTATATAGTGTTTTGGGAAGGCGCAAATCCCTGTTGTCATGGCATTGTCACACTCGAACGTGAAATACTTCCAATGACAACTTCTCCAATCACACTTTTATTGCTTTTTGAAGTTGATCTGATAAAAGATGAACTTTAGTCTGGTTTCCAGACCCTTTGCCAACTGGACTCCGCGGCGAACCTTTGCAGGACAAAACCACCTTAAATTACACCAGTTGTCGACGTTGAGGGCGTCAATATCCTGAATAGCGAAATAGTACGGACAGATGGTCTGGAAGCCAGACTAAATGAACTTCAGCGTTATCCATTAGCCTGTAATCGCACTCTTGGTAAAGAAACAAGAGCGAAAGGTACTGAAAAGGAAAACGGACAATGACCATGATGACGTGCCTAGTTCCCGTGAAATGACCATCACGTGCAAATCTGCAGAAGCAAGTTATGTCATCTGCTTTAAATGCAACTTCACTAATTTTGTGAACACGAGATAATGACGCAGTGTAATATAAACTCCTCAAAATAAGTTCTGCAATTAAAGTTTGATATTTCATATTTCTCTCATACCCTCATTACCTTCCTTAAATATGACATCATAAGAAAGCCTAATTAATTATCTTTAAAGTGACACCTCGCTTGCTATGACTGGGTGTTCTTGGAATGTGCAAAACAGCTGAGAATGGGGACAGATCAAAAGTAAAAAGTTGCAACAATTCTGCTATTGATAATGTACAGTTTTGATGAAAAAAGGACACTGGAATAAGCAATGCTGAAATGAGAGCACTTTCAAAAACTCCCATTTCCTAGACATTAGATGACTGTTTGGTCAACCTTTATGTTTGATTTTAATCTGGAGATACTACTGCAGTTTGTAATTCATGGATGAAGCCTGGAATTTAATGATAATCTCGCAATACATTCTTTTCGATCACATTCCTTCCCTAAAACGACAAAGCAAATGGGAATTATACTGTTTGACATAACACGTTTGCTCTATTTTGCAACATTTCTATTTTGCAACCTTATGATAGGGAATATTAGAGAGTTTTAGTTACGTTATGTTTGATATTACTGGTTGTTATGCTATTAAACTGAGATGCATGTTAGTTATTTGGGTGTGTGTGTGTGTGTGTGTGTGAGTGTGTGTGTGTGTTATTCTGAATTTTCTGATATAAGTTTTGTTTGAGGTATTATGTTATTATTTTGTAAATTTAAAATTGGGGGCTGAGAAGGGTTGAAGTAGTTTGATTTATATAGGGTTATAAAGAATTGATATATTGTATATGTATTGTGTAATAGATTTGTAGGGTGTTGTTTTTTTTTTCATTGTGCTTATCATAGACGTAATTATGGAATTGTGATGTAAACTATGTGTACTGTTATGATCATTTTGTTGCAATGTAATGCCAGTGGAAGCCAAATTTCTATGTCTGACATAGACAAATAAAGAAATGAATGAATGAATGAATGAATGAATGAATGAATGAATGAATTTCACATTTGACCTTTCCTCGTACTCAGTCATGCTGTGCATTCCAGGAATGCATAATGTAAACAAGTGAGTTGTCATTGTAAAGAAAATTAATCAGGCTTTTTATGTTGTCACATTTGAATGAAATGATGTAGTTTGAAGAGAAATATGATACATCAAATTGGAATTGCAGTACTTTTTTAGGAGTTTATATTACAATGTATATGTTGCACTATGTTGATAATAAATTGCACTGGAAATGCAGTTTCGTGACCCTGAATCTCAGATAACATATACCTTCGAAGTTGCACTCGTTTAACCCTAATCAGGCTGGGGGGGGGGGGGGGGGCGGAATCCGCCCCCCCCCCTCGACGTTTCGCGCAATATCTTCGTAGCGCGATAAGCTCCCGCCGCGATGTTTCATGACTTTTTTCTTTCAAGTATCGCGCAACTTTTGAGACCAAAATTGTTGCGCCCGCGCGTACCGTTTTGACGCGACGCGCGTTCGAAAAAAATTTGTCAACCCTAAAATTGCTCCAAAACGTGATTTTGTGTACAAATCCAATGCAAATTGTGTTTTTTCAATTAATTCACATAAAAATTCATACCTTGACTTAGAATGGACAAAATTAATTTATTTTAGCATAATAAAGCTTCGAAAAATGTCTGTGACAAATTTTGGCCCAAAAACAAACAAAAACAAAAGGTCGAAAAACAAAGAAATACATAAGAAATTCTAAAAAACAATCAAATACATAAGAAATTAATTTCAATACAGATTTTTTTTTCATCCTATGTCTCAGGAGAATGATACAAGAAACATTTTAGAAAAGAAATGAGCTTAATTAGAGCACTAATAAGTGATTTAGAGCCCAAAACTGACCTTATGCATAAATTACAATAATTAATTAATATAAAATATAAGAAAAATTTTTCGCAGAAAGCAACCATACATTTTGATAGTATACGTCGCGGGCGTCGCGTGTGCCGATTTTCGGCGCGATCACGCGTTCCATAGCCAAAAAAGCCCAGCCTGATTAGGGTTAATAACTATTAATCACCCTCGCACTTGAAAGGGTGAATTATCTAAATTATGCAACTTTTTCTAGTTCTTCTGGTTCTCTTCTCTCTCAGTCTTTCTTCATATCTCCCTTTCTCTCTCTCACACACACCATTTTAATATTCTTCTGCTTAGTTCTACTTGTTACCTGTCAATCCCTGTTCCTTCTCTCTCTCCCTCTCTATATTCTCTCGTGCTCCGTCTCCTTGCTCCTTCCTTAGTCTCGATCATTCCGCTCTTTCTCCCTTTTTAATTATTCTCTAACTTCCGTTGTGGTCATTTTACCCTTAAAGAGGAATTCCATGCATTGCAGTTATAAGCTATTCTGATAAAAAGAGTAAAATCTTACGAGCACAGTAATGTCAATTTGATCAGAATTGGATGAAAGTTATAGGTAAGTTAATAGGAAATTGTAAATTTCTGCTGAGCAGTTCTCATTATTCTCGTACAGTGCATGAGAATAATCTTATGCAAATGAGTGAGCTGATGATGTCATCATTTTACAATTTTTTTCTGGGGCGTTCGAATGAAAAATGAAAAATTGCTAAATTCTATGTAGGCCTAACAAACTATATGACAAGGTGTGAGGGGATAGCATCATCACTGTACTATTTCCATATTCATATCTAGTGTCCAAGAACTATTTCATAGAAAGTTAGGGAAACTTGAAAATGTCGTACACTATCTTATTTTTCATCCAATATTGATGAAGCTTTTATTAAATGTGTTAAGAAAATTTTACTCTTTCTTTTCAACTGCACCACAATTTCAACTCTTTTCTAGGCTTCCATAAAAATGATCACCTACAATTGTACATCTTAGATTCATATTGAAACTCATAATTCAGTATATCTGACAACGTCTGTGAACTTTGTATTATAGACCAACCCTTTAGTTTGACTTTTCCGTATTGTGAGCACAGTCTAAGAACGTTCACCATAGCCTGCACCCTCCCCAGCTCTTTGGCTGATTATCAACACTCATGAATACTCCATGGGTTTTTTTTTTTCACTAAAGTTTTCGCGGAAGTGGGGGGGGGGGGGAGGATATCGACTTTTAATCCCCGGTCCCACAGCCCCCCCCCCCCCCACATCCTACAAACAAACCAAACTAAAAACAGGTGCATTTTAATCAAAATGTAGCAGCGATATAGACCCGCAATTTCACATTAAAGTATTACACTATGTACCCACTTCTCAGTCAGATAGATTCTTTTATTACTCTGAAACTCAGCCGAAACCGTTATAGATATGTTTTAAATTTTTCCAGAAAATGTTAATGATGTAGTGTACAAATGAATCTGCACACTGCAGGGCACCGACATTTGCCTCATGATGACGTCAACAGAACTTCTTCTCGCTGCTGTAATCGTGACGGGTACTGAATATTTCTTAACATATTGTTTTTGCTATTGTTTATTCTGCAGTAAACCTCGAAAACAACTCCCACACGTCCCAGGCGTTGAAGAGGAAGCAGTTTCAAAGTATCTGTACATTGATTAACGCGTACTCTGGTGGCAAGAATTGATAAATTAATGACGGTAGCCCGTTAATTCTGATTTTCAAGAGCATCACGGGTATATCAGGCAATTGTAGCTGCCATGAATAAAAGAGTGTTAGATGGTCTGAATGAGGTTCAAGCTATTCATGAACACCCTTCATGCCCTCGGGCTTTTATATACTTTGAATTTGACTTGTTGCTCCTTCTGGACAATACGTAATATCTGCACTGATCTTGTTTTGCTCAATGCCCCACCGATTCCTATAGAAAGGAAGTAGCAGAAGCTATACAGCTTAACAAAATCACAAGGGGTTGGGTGGGGCACGAATAGTCAGCTTTTTCTCTAGATGTTGTTTGTTCATGTATTGAATTTCACCTATTTATTGCGCCAGCCCATTGATGTGGGGTATGTTTAATAAATGATTGCTTGGAGTAAGGTGCTTACATAGACTTTCATAATTTGAAATGAAGTCTGTCTGTGTCATTGTTCTCTCGGATCATTTATAGATGTATCGCTTTAATAATGAACTAGGTACTTTAATAGGATTGGACAGAATACGCAGGATGCTTTTAATTGTAAACAAAAAGAAATGACTGTATTTCATTTGTAACATATATTCGATGCAGAAAATTCCTAACAAACTCATTTGAATTTGAATTGAATTGAATTAAATTGAATTGAATTGAATTGAATTGAATCAAATCTTAGAAAATGATCGAATTTGCGTGGCCGCTAATCAAGCAGCGCTGTTTGTGACCAAGCTACAAAGAAATAGAGAGTTCTAATTCCCTCCGAAGGACTAAACAATGAATATGAATTGCCTTAAATCAGGGCACAATTGATGTTACCAGGGACTCCAATAAGGAAACGCATGTTCATTGACTCGCGGTCTTGTGTGCTGGGCCAAAACTGTTCCCCTATTTTGGGACAGTAGAGCTTTTATAAAGAAAGAAGATAAATGTTTATGATACGCATTACTACATTTTTTTTTTGTGTGTGTGCGTGTGTGTGATTTCCCACCGTCTGAAAACAATCAGTGAGTGTGCGTCACCTACATGCGGATTCCTGTCAAGCAATGAATTGTGGCGATAACAGTGGGTACAAGCTGAGCGTGAAGCGGATGACTCGTCCTCCATACCGCCCTCTAGTGACTTGTGAGCCGAGGAATCAAGAGAGTGTCGCAGGTATTCAGCACTTCCAAACCTTTTACAATACTTTTATGATTACATTAGCTGTCATTTCACACGTAAGGTTGCAACATGTATTAAGTCATTTTCAATTTTTTCAATTAAAAAGATATCTTTTCCACGTTCGAAATCAATACATTAAATTGACAGGATTTCTTTTTATGAATATGGTAAAATATCTGTCTGTGTCCCACGCTCTGAGGCACAATACATTCTTCGGGATATATTTCCATGTAAATCTGCTTCGACTTTCATAGCACTCGCCCCTGGATAGGTGAAATGCAAGAATCAGGCTCTGCACTACTAGTATTTTTTTCATGTAGTTTTGAAATTTTTTTTTTCTTTTTATTCCGGTTACTTGGATACGCCCATTAAAAAAATATTACTAAACAAAATTCTTGCTGTCAATTAAATATTCTGTCATTCACTGTCTCAGTATAACCTGCATATTTCATTGCAAATGTCTTTTGTATATTGTGGTTAATGCAGCATAGAAACATGTTAGTTATACGCTCCGTCCAGGAAATGATGCATTCCAACGTCTTCCGTAATGCTTTAACAATGATTGCCAGATGATAGCATTTACAAAATCTTGGTTCGGAAAGGTGGTTTTGTGCTTGTGTCAAAGTGATCTGAAGGACAATAGTACAAAAAGGCACTCATTTTTAGTCATCTAAGGCTGCGTTTATCAACTCCTTTTCTCGGCAGAAACAGGTTATCCAAACAGCTTTCAAGGAATTTTTACGAGTTGACAAACGCAAAGCTGTTTTGAAAGCCCTTTAGGAAAGCCTTTTACGAAAGGGTGCGTTTATCAACTCTCCTTTCTCGGCAGAAACAGGTTGTCCAAACAGCTTTCCAGGAATTTTCCACGAGTTGATAAACGCAAAGCAGTTTTGAAAGCCCTTTAGGAAAGCCTTTTCGAAAGCCCAAAATTTGTGACGATCCAAACAGGTTTCCTAAACAGGTTATCAGAAACCTGTTTGTAAAAGCCTTTCGAAGTTGATAAATGCAAAGCTGTTTTGAAAGCCCTTTAGGTCGCCCTGTACTGCGGTTACGCGTTTCCGGTTTCTGAAAAGACGCGCGCCACGTAAAGTGCACACGAGTACGTGTACACAGGTGTATACAGCTGTGTGTGATGCACGCATATGCTTGGAACAAGGAGGTGTTTCTTTCACCAACAAGGTTTGAGAAATAGAGTAACAACAGTCTCATTCCCTTTGATCCCATGTCTCATGCCGCCACTCAGAAATATTTGAAGTATGTGCTAAACTGGAGGTGCCTCACAGATAGGCCAGACAATTGATTCATGTGGCATTGTATCATGACTCGTCACTCTCAAAGGAAGATAATTATGTCTTTATGATGGTAATTGCTTTTCGCCGTCCCTTCTTAGAAAACGGCACATTAATAGTACAGGCAGTCAGGGCTTTAGGGCTCTCGAAAGGGCTATGGGAAGGGCTTTCGAAAGGGCTATCGAAAGGGCTATCGAAAGCCGTTTAAACAGGGGAAAGTTGATAAACGCAGCCGTCGAAAACAAGCGGCACATTAATAGTACAGGCGAGTGGACAGGGCTATCGAAAGGGCTATCGAAAGGGCTTTCGAAAGTCGTTTAAACAGGGGAAAGTTGATAAAGGCGTTTATAAAGGCGTTTATCAACTTTCCCCTGTTTAAACGACTTTCGAAAGCCCTTTCCATGACTTTCGAAAGCCCTTTCCATAGCCCTTTCGAAAGCCCTGTCTACTCCCTGTACTATCAATGTGCCGCTTGTTTTCGTCGGCTGCGTTTATCAACTTTCCCCTGTTTAAACGGCTTTCGATAGCCCTTTCGAAAGCCCTTTCCCCTTTCCTTAGCCCTTTCGAGAGCCCTTTCCAAAGCCCTTACTGCCTGTACAATTAATGTGCCGCTTGTTTTCTAAGAAGGGACGGCGAAAAGCAATTACACCATAAAGACATATCTTCCTTATTAGAGAGTGACGAATCCGATGCCACATGAATCAATTGTCTTCCTATCTGTGAGGCAGCTCCAGTTTAGCACATACTTCAAATATTTCTGAGTGGCGGCATGAGACATGGGATCAAAGGGAAAGGGTTGTTGTTACTCTATTTCTCAAACCTTTTTGGTGACAGAAACACCTCCTTGTTCCAAGCATATGCGTGCATCACACACAGCTGTATACACCTGTGTACACGTACTCGTGTGCACTTTATGTGGCGCGCGTCTTTTCAGAAACCGGAAACGCATAACCGCAGTAGGGCGACCTAAAGGGCTTTCAAAAAAGCTTTGCATTTATCAACTTCGAAAGGCTTTTACAAACAGGTTTCTGATAGCCTGTCTAGGAAACCTGTTTGGATCGTCACAAATTTTGGGCTTTCGAAAAGGCTTTCCTAAAGGGCTTTCAAAACTGCTTTGCGTTTATCAACTCGTGAAAATTCCTGGAAAGCTGTTTGGACAACCTGTTTCTGCCGAGAAAGGAGAGTTGATAAACGCACCCTTTCGTAAAAGGCTTTCCTAAAGGGCTTTCAAAACAGCTTTGCGTTTATCAACTCGTAAAAATTCCTTGAAAGCTGTTTGGATAACCTGTTTCTGCCGAGAAAAGGAGTTGATAAACGCAGCCAAACACAGCCTATTAAAGTCATGTGAAGGGCATGAATTAAAACACAAGCCAGCATTAAAAATCTGTGCATTGCGTTGTTCCGTTAAAAGGATAATCTTTAGAGAGCCCCTGCTATTATTATATCACAGTGCTGCAGCAGTTCTTCTGATTTGCATTTAGTATTCATTTACATTTTATAATGATTTTTCTCTGATGTGGCAGAGGGTGATCTTCTCTTTCTGGCCAGCTCGAAGAGTCTGTATATGGCAAGAAGAAACGACCTCAACTTTACGAGAATTCTTAACTTTACTACCGGAATTTGGGACATGGTGTCTGATCGGACTGAACAAGTGCTTTATTGGACAAATCTCTCACATTACACAATCTCTCGTTTTCGACTTTTGGATACTTCCTTGGAGATTGTTTACCGTGAGATAAAAACGAGATTTCGTCACAATTCGTCATGATTTTCATTATTTTGGATTTTTAGTAACACGGCTTAGCCTTGAGTTCACCATACTGAGAAACACATAGGGATTTGATTATGTGTGCGGACTGGAGTGTACATGGTGTATAATATGTATTCTATGTCTCTTTCCATCAAAAGCTGCACTTCGTTATCACTCAATTTTAAAATGGCGCTTATAAAGGGTGCACGTCACGAGTTCGACACCCACGAGTCAAACAACCCACTAGTCATACGGCCCCAAGTCATACAGCTGATGACTTATTGTTGAGGAACAGAATTTTGCTAGTTTGATTGATTTTGTTGAAGATAAGTTAGCTAACGTCATGACTCACCAGTCCAGTGCCCCTTGAACTGCCCTAATTGTTCTGAACACGTATCGAGAATATTTTTAGATAGACTTAGCCGTTATTCCCGCAGTTCTCTGTTAATTTGGTTGATGATTAGTGCAGGTATAGAACACGTGAATGTAATGTATCCTGTGTCAGCAATTTTTGTTAGAATATAAATATTATTAGTATGCAGTATCTTGTTGAGATCTAAGCCAAGTGACCTGGCTATTTTGAGATGTAGTCAGTGAATCAGCCTATGAGCTTTGCACTAATAGGCTAATAAAACCCATGGGTTCGAGTCTGAAACAAACAACACATGGCCGGCGCAGCCGTGGGGGCCGTGGGGGCTCGGGCCCCCACACCTTTTGTGCACCATACAAAGGAATACATAAGGTGTTATCACTTTGGGCCCCACACTTTTTTTTTTTAACCCGGAAGTACGTAAGTGGCACTAAAATAGAAATAGAGATCTTGAAGTATGGCGGCGGTAAGGTTATGTTTTTTCTGTGAAGACCTTTTTTTCGCTTGTCAGCTGAAGAAACCCGGAAGTGGACGGGGAGAAGAGATGAACTTTTTTTTTTTTCCCTTGTTAGCTCATGAAACCCGGAAGTGGGCCCCTACACTTTTGAAAACACTGCGCCGGTCCTGCAACAAACAAACAAAAAGGCACACTGACCGACACATTCAGACCCGTGATGTAATGTCGACCTTCATAGGCCTTTCTTGCCTAGTATCGGACTCGTGGGACTTGTTTGCTTGCTCTCCGATTCAGGGGCTTTATGTGCCTTGGTCATGGTTTACATTATGACTCGTGGGTGACTGACTCGTGGGTGACGGTCTCGAGGGATGACCCTCTTATAAAAAACAAACAAACAAATAAACAACCTACTACAGAAAATGTACTTTCATCAAGGTGGAATATTGATAAGGCATTCGTGTGGAAATAAAACTAAAGGGATCGTATTTATGTTTGTTAGACTAAAAATTCATTATTTCGAATTGTTCGTTAATCCAAAAATGAAATAAGGTTCGCAATTCTGAAAATTGAATGAACTTCCTTTGTGACAAAAGACCATTTTGTAATGATGAAAAGGTAGGTATTACGCAATGAAAATAGGGTAAAGTGTCCGGGAAAGATGACGTATGGTTACATTTTCGGACCATCAAGAAAAATGTTGGCAATCAAAAATCAAATCAAAATAGCAGTTTATTATAATATCCCAGCAAACACATAACGTTTTCAGAATGTTTCCTAAACTTTTTTTTTTTTTAGGAGGTTCCGTACGTCTTTTTATAAAACGTACATACAACGTCAAAGTTGGGACAAAGCATTTACAGCAAAGCACAGGTTTTGGGAAAATGTTTCAAAAACGTCAATGGACGTTACAAAACGTTTTTATTAGGTCTGCTACGTCGACTTCGTCTGTAATGAACGTTTAAAAAACGTTTTTATTTGGTCCGCCACGTGTTCGTCATTGGTTTCTTAATCGTGAATATTCATGCCAACTTACGAATATTTACATAAGAAAATATAATATTTGTGTGAATCTAAGTTTTAGTAACCATGTCTTCATGTATTACAACATTTTGCTGGTATATAAAAGAACGTGGTACAGATTCATCAATAGGGAATAGGAAGTAGTATAGGTATAAGAGGTAGGACATAGGAAGAGATTAGGATGGGATTATATTGGATTAGGATTAGGGTACATTAATCCCAGATTGTGCCTGTATAATCTCATAACTATAATTTTTTTTAAATACCCAATAAGAAATAAACATTGGACGTTATCAAAAGGTTTTCTGGACGTTCTAGATGGATATGAAAGGTCCTCTGGACGTTCTGGAACGTCTTTTTTAAGACTTTTTAGACGTTCTTAAAATGCTTTTTTTTTGAACGTTCCAGACAGTTTTCAAAGGGTTTTTTTTTTTGGACATCTGCAGAACGTCCACATATTCTTAAAAAAGGTTTTACTGACGTGTCTAAATTCCAAAAGGTTTCCTGCAGGTCCTTAATATTTCCTGAAGGTTTTTTATTTTTTTTTTACGTTTAAAAATGTTTTTATAACGTCCATTTAACACATTTAATACATAACGTACAGTAAGGGTACCGGTTTTCGACACTTTAGCACATTTCCTTGCTTACCATCAATACTGCACCGTTTTACCTCGGAATTTCGATATGAAGTTGAGCTACAAAGGCCAATGATAATGTGCCTTGAACGAATTCCAATTTGAATGCACTCGTGTTCAATCTTAGCGATTTCCGTCACGCCGTCGCTGGCATCAGATTTCGACACACAGCATCATTTTTCGACACAATCACTAGCGCGCATCACGCATAAATCACATGGCGCGTACAGTACGCGTACGATAATGTGCCTTGAACGAATTCCAATTTGAATGCACTCGTGTTCAATCTTAGCGATTTCCGTCACGCCGTCGCTGGCATCAGATTTCGACACACAGCATCATTTTTCGACACAATCACGAAAGTACCGGCGCAAGAACTTGTTGTTTCCTCTATAACGTGTCTTACTATGGGAATGTCGAAATCTGGTGCCACATTCTCAAAGCCAACTCTTTCTACAAGTTTGCTCATTTATCACGAATTTAGTTATGAAATTACTAAAGACGATTATGAAATCAAACATCAGGATTTGGCAAACAAACTGATACTAAAGTAAGATAACCGGCATGGGTGAATTTCATTTTACGGCGATGTTTACAAAATGCGTCATATTGTGTGAACCCCTGAAAATGGCCGACATCAAAATTTCTGCTGACACTGTGTTGCTTTTCTCCTAAATATTCTACCGTCGGATTATGATGACAAGTGACAAACGGTGTTTATATAAGACTAGAAATGTGATTGATAACTTGGTTGATTGTTGAAGTCAGACGTTTGTACCGAGTATAAAATTTAGAGTCAAAAGGGGCCTGAGCTTTCGATCCTAGCAGAATCTTCGTTGACGAAGATTCTGCTAGGATCGAAAGCTCAGGCCCCTTTTGACTCCATTTTACTCCATTGGCTCGCCCTTATTGGATAAGCAGTTTTCAGCAGCTTTTTTTTGCTACATTGAGTATAAAATTTAATAAGAATTATCTGCTGGGTGTCGAAATCTGGGTCCTGTCGAAAACTGGTGCACTAACGGTACATTTAACACATAAATACGTGGAAAAACCTTCCACAAAAAGACATTCTGAAAACGTTTCGACAAACCGTCCAAATAACGAACTTGGAACGTTTCAAGAACGTTCAGAAAGCGTCCAAATGTTAGCTGGGATTAAACCAAGGTGTTATTATACAAATGATGCACAGGATAGAGTGCGTTAGTGGAGGCGTATAAGTCGAGTGCATGTTGCACTACATTGTAAATACCCGAGAGTGAGCTGCATCTCCACTAACGCCACGAAATAATCCTGTGCATCATTTGTTTTATAAAATGGGTCGAAAACTAACAGCATTTTTCACGTAACTTTGTGGGTCAATACCACTCAGCTACATGTAGCACTCGCTCGAGAGAGTCGAGTCAAGCACGTACGTCGCACTCGGAAATCCCACCCATGTACTGTACGTATAAGAGTACTGTATACGTACGCCACATAATATGTTATGCACACACACAAGAAAGGCCGGCCGGCAGCCCGAACTAGAAGTGGTTTACGGGATTGACAGCGCGTATAGTGGCGCGCGACGCACTTGTAACAACTGATTGAGTGCGCACTGGTACTGCAGTGCAATTGTACTAAAGTAATCAAAGCCCACGTGACTCAGTTCAGCGCTTCCTATTGGCTACGTTCTTGAACCAATTTTATAAACCATTATAGAATATGGTCACTGTCACACGAAAGTATAGATCTCGTGTCTGTAGCAATCATGTAACTATAAAAGCTTGGTAACTTAATTTTTTTCTGCTGTTGTCACTTCTGTCATTCTATATCAGTTTTCTGTGCATGAAGAAAAAGGAAAGGTTTAATTAGCATTAGGCTTAACCGTTTTCTTTAATAACTGGTTTTCCATCATTAAACACAATCTCTGAATTATAGCTCATCGCAGTTTTGGCCTCGCTCTCTCTGAAAAGAACCGTGTCATTTTCGCCTCCATCTGTCTGAGCCCGATCTGCGGCATAAACCTGATTTCTTTGGTGAACATGACCTTGCTGACAGAATTTGTCACTACCCAGACACTCGTTAAGGGCATGTCGTTTGATGATAGAGAAGGGTAAGTTCTCATTTTACGTGTGAAGAAAAAAACAACAACAAACAGATCCAAAGACAAAACGTTTGAACAGTATCCTACTAATTATAGAAGCTGTGTTTATACATCAACTACACAGAAGAACACATAAATAGGCCTATATCCTATCGTTGTGTAAAGCCATATAGGTAATGAACACGAAATAACTATGGCCTATGTAATTTGTATAAGTGTGCACAGAAATGAGTACTTATTCATGCTGTTATGTCGCACATACCATGTGCGCTTACACACACACACATACACACACACACACACACATACACACACACACACGCACACACAGCGATATATATTTGCTGTGATAAAGATTTATGCAGTTATTTCTACAGTCCTCTAAATCATCCATTAGCATGCTGCTTAACCCTGCTTATAACTTAAGCTCGTAAATCTTGCAATCTATTGCAGTTTTACGTTGTTTATTGTGTGTTTGTTTAGTCTTAGAGATGTGTGTGTCGGCTTTTTTCTTATATTCTTCTGATTTGAAAGCTATTTTAATCATTCAAGTCATATCGAGCATTTCCTTTCGAGTTGTTTTCTCCATTCTGAGCTAATTATAATTAGGAAGGGAAGAAGTATTATGTATTTTTCAATTCATGCTTTGGCATTAAGCTATGATATCTTATAAGTTACGTATCTATGAACCATGTATTTTTATTTGCTGTCCTTCTTGGATATGAAATGAAATCCACATTGAATCACATCATATTGACTTTCGATACATTTTATTCAGGTATCTATATTGGTCTATCGATGGAAGTATATTCCGTAAGACATTCAAAGGCATTGGGAATCAAGAAGAGATCTACACACATATAGAAACAAACGGATTTCGTGGAACACTTGAATTCGGAAGCACGGGTACGTAATGTTGATACTTGTAATTTGAGCATTTGATGCTACTTCACAATCATCTATTTATATTCATATCATTTATCTTCGCAAGCAAAATGGGGTACATGAGCAGAGTGTGACAATTAAAGAAAACAAGGTGATAATGTTCTCGAATCCCCATCAAGATCTTTCAGGAGGAGCCTTAATAATCTGCGGGATACTCGTCATTTACTCGGAAATCATGCCAGACGGGGGCCGCGGAACGTTTTTCAGTTTGGGGGGCGGGGGGGGGGGGGGGTTGCGCAGCCGGTTCGGTGTAAAAATGGCAGAGGTAAAAATGGCAGGGTAAAAATGGCAGAGGTAAAAATGGCAGAGGTAATAATGGCAGGGGTAAAAATGGCAGGAGTAAAAATGGCAGAGGTAAAAAATGGCAGAGATAAAAATGGCAGAGGTAAAAATGGCAGGGGTAAAAATGGCAGGGGTAAAAACGGCAGGGGTAAAAATGGCAGAGGTAAAAATGGCAGAGGTAAAAATGGCAGGCGTAAAAATGGCAGAGGTAAAAATGGCAGAGGTAAAAATGGCAAAGGTAAAAATGGCAGAGGTAAAAACGGCAGAGGTAAAAATGGCAGAGGTAAAATTGGCAGCGGTAAAAATGGCAGAGGTATATAATTATGTGGTAAAAATGTCAGAGGTAAAGTTGTCAGTGGTCGAAATGTCAGTGGTCAAAATGCTAGAGATAGAAAATGCCATTGATAAAAATTTAGTCGTTGAAATGCAAGAGGACGAGGTAAAAGTGACAGAGGTTTTTTTTTTTTTTCTTCATGTTTCGCACACCTTTCTCGCAATACGCGCTTTTCGTGCCTTCTCCTGTGAAATAAAGCACGGGGAGACCGGGGAGAAATGGGACACGGGGAGAAATATGGGACACTCATAACTTGAAAAATGCTCGGCCAGTCAACAATCCAATTATATCAGTAAAAAGATGAGCCTCGGTACACCTGAAAATGGACATATTAACCATTATACAGCTTTACAGGTATCTTGTCAGTAAACTATCAAACTTACTTTAGATCTGGTAGGTCCTATACTATGTTAATAAGTATTTTAAAAAGTGTGCAAACTTCTAAAAATAAAATTGCTTGATAACAGACATGCAGGTATGAAAAATTGGCAGGGATCTTTTACTGTTTCTGTTACCACTGGGAGAAATTTAAAAGGGCAGTGTTGCATTTCTCCCCGCGGCACAAGTAAAGAGAGTCTTGCAGAGCTTCAGCGATCCCTGTGTAAATTGAATCGCGATCATAATATGGTAGTCATAGGCGGTGATTTCAATCTACCTGGATGGGGTTGGATTGGATTTTCTTACTGTTGTTGTATAACGAGGGAACAACGTCATTTTTGGTGACTGAATCTACCAATCTTTAGCAACACACCATGTTGATAACATAATGGAATCTGACTTTGGAGCAACAGCTAAGTTTGAAAGGCATTTACATTTTTTTTTTTTTCCGCCTGCGGATTCATTCAACAATGATTGAAAGAAATCCCATGGCAAACTATTAGTTTTTACTCTCACTAGAATAGTTTATTGTTTATTTGTTTTTGCGCCATGTGATACTTGAATGTAATAGAATATTTTGCAAGAGCTTACTTATGTCTGCCGATACATATGCTGTAGCTTATTTTTTGCGTTTTGTATTTTTACTTCTACATTATGTCGTGATCAGGCCTTGTGAGATAGATAGGTTCCTACGAAACCTGAATGTGAGAAAATAATATTGAACAGGTGAAAAATAAGCGGTTTGCTTCGACTATGTCTCCTTCACTTCTTCACACTAAACAGTTCAAAAAATGAAAAGTAATGACAATATACTAGCCTGGACGTGAGCGAAATTCGTTTGTATAAGAGTGTGTATGTGAGAGTATGTATATCGGCGTATAGGTCTATGTTTATACCAAAAGTGGGTTCGTGTGTGTGTGTGTGTGTGTGTGTGTGTGATAACTTTGTTGGGCGAAACAACGTAGGATTATACTGTTTAAGGGCTTTGCAGCATTGTTGGAACTCCCTTATAATGATAAATAATAATAACAATAATAATGATAATAATAATAATAATAATAATAATAATAATAATAATAATAATAATAATAATAATACTGAATAATGAAAATAATTTCCCATAGGCCTACTAGGCTCTTAGCTGGTTTATTATTTCTCTACACACAGACAGATTACGCCACAGCACTTGAATCAAACTCAGAATAATGAGAGTTCTTTCCTCTTTTTAAAACATAATTAAATCAATATTCTTCAAATCTGCAATTTGGATTTGTTAATTCGAGAAATACAGTTTGCTCTGACTAGGATATCATTCAAGACCTCTTCATACGTTTATATCTGACGAAATCGCTTTCATTACTTCTGACATTTTACTTCTGCCATTTTTACCTCTGCCATTTTTACCTCTGCCATTTTTACCTCTACCATTTTTACCTCTGCCATTATTACCTCTGCCATTTTTACCTCTGCCATTTTTACCTGTGCCATTTTTACCTCTGCCATTTCTACCCCTGCCATTTTTACCCCTGCCATTTTTACCTCTGCCGTTTTTACCCCTGCCATTTTTACCCCTGCTATTTTTACCTCTGCCATTTTTACCCTTGCCATTTTTACCTCTGCCATTTTTACCTGGCACCGCGCTGGTTGGGGGTTGTAGAGCCCACTAATGTCAAAATCGACCACTAATGTCAAAACAACCACTAATGTCATAACACGTCGACGACAAATGTCATAACAACCACTAATGTCATAACACCTCGACGACAAATGTCATAATGACCACTAATGTCATAACACGTCGACGACAAATGTCATAATGACCACTAATGTCATAACACGTCGACGACAAATGTCAAAATTTCCATTTTTACTGCAAATGTCATAACACGTCGACGACAAATGTCAAAATCGGATTAACCACTTATGTCATAACACGTCGACGACAAATGTCAAAATTTCCAAATTTTACTGCAAATGTCATAACGCGTCACAGGGGCATATCCAGAAATTCCGTCAAGGGGAGGCGCCTTTACAAAATCAAAGGCTGTCGAGACCCCCCCCCCCCCCCATTTTCTTATTTTTATAATTCCGTAAAGGGGAGGTGCCTTTACAAACTCAAAGGCCAGCAAAACCCCTCCCCTTTCTTTTTCTTTTTTCTTTCTTTTGTTTTAACAAAAACAGAGACGAGGAGGGGCCGCAGCGCCCCCTCTAGATCCGCCTCTGCGTCAACCACAAGTCAATGTCAAAACCCATCATTTGCATTACAGAGACGGATCCAGGAATTCCGTAAAGGGAGGCGCCTTTACAAAGTCAAAGGCTTCCACACCCCCTCCCCGTTTTTTTTCTTTTTATTTATGTTGTTAAAAAAATAGAAGGGGGGCACCATAAGGGGATGCGTGCCCTCTCCATCCATGATTGCGTTAACCACAAATGTCAAAACTCATTGCTTGCATTACTGGGGCGGATCCAGGAATTCCGTAAAGGGGAGGCGCCTTTGCAAAATTAAAGCTGCCGTACCCCCTTCCCATTTTCCCCTTTTTAGTTTTATTGTTTTAAATGAAAGAGAGAGAGAGAGAGAGAAGGGGGGCACCAGAGAGGATGCGCCCCCTTCTCGATCCGCGATTGCGTCAACCACACTTTAATGTCAAAACTCATTGCTTGTAATACAGGGGCGGATCCAGGAATTTCGTTAAAGGGGGGGGGCACCTTTATATAATTAAAGCGTGGCGCATCCCCCCATCTTTTTCTTATTACTTATGTTGTTTTGAAGGGGGAAAAAAAGACAGGGGCATCAGAGG
This sequence comes from Diadema setosum, assembly GCF_964275005.1. Lineage (NCBI taxonomy): Eukaryota > Metazoa > Echinodermata > Echinoidea > Diadematoida > Diadematidae > Diadema > Diadema setosum. Next base: position 34,878,089 of record NC_092703.1, read on the forward strand.
GGGATGCGCCCGTCTCGATCCGCGATTACGTCGACCACAAATGTCAAAATTCATTGCTTGCATTACAGAGGCGGATCCAGGATTTCCATAAAGGGAGGCGCCTTTACAAAACTAAAGCTGCCGCACCCCACCCCCATATCTCCCCTTTTTAGTTTTATTGTTTTAACTAAAGAGAGAGAAAGAGAGAGAGGGGGGCACCAGAGGGGGTGCGCGCCCCCTTCTCGATCCGCGACTGTGTAAACCACAAATGTCAAAACTCATTGCTTGTAATACAGGGGCGGATCCAGGAATTGCGTAAAGGGGGGGGGGGGGGCACCTTGACTAAAGCCTGGCGCATCCCCATCTTTTTGTTATTATTTATGTTGTTTTAAAGAATTTTTTCTTTTTATTTATGTTGTTTTTTAAGGGGGGAGGGGCACCAGAGGGGGGATGCGCCGTCTCGATCCGCGATTGCATCAACCACAAAATGTCAAAGCTCATTGCTTGCATTACAGGGGCGGATCCAGGAATTCCGTAAAGGGGAGGCGCCTTTACAAAATTAAAACCTGCCGCACCCCCTACTTTTTTTTTCATTTCATTTGTGTTGATTTTACACAACAACAAAATAGCTACCGCACCCCTATTTTTTTTCTTTTTATGTCTATGTTTTAACAACAACAAAACTATATAGAAAGGGGGCACCAGAGAGGTATGAGTCCCCTCTCGATCCGCGATTGCGTCAACCACAAATGTCAAAACTCATTGCTTACATTACAGGGGCGGGTCCAGGAATTCCGCAAAGACGTCTTTTCAAAATGAAAGGCTGGCGTATACCCCACAACTTATTTATTTCTGCGGACTTCCTGGACCCGCCGCCGCGGCCCCTGTAATGCAGGCAATGAGTTTTGACATTTGTCGTTGACGCAATCGCGGATCGAGAGGGGAGCATCCCCTCTTGTGCCCCCTATCTATTTTTTTGTTGTCGTTAAAACAACAGAAATGAAATGAAAAAAAAAAATAGGGGGGCTGCATGTTTTAATTTTGTAAAGGCGCCTCCCTTTACGGAATTCCTGGATCCGCCCCTGTAATGCAAGCAATGAGTTTTGACATTGTGGTTGAGGCAATGGGGATCGAGACGGGCGCATCTCCCTCTGGTGCCCCCCCCCTCTTTTTTTTCTTCAAAACAACATAAATAATAACAAAAAGATGGAGGTGCGCCAGCTTTTATTATGTAAAGGTGCCCCCACCCCCCCCCCCTTTACGTAATCCTGGATCCGCCCATGTTTTACAAGCAATACGTTTTGACATTTGTGGTTGACGCAATCGCGGATCGAGAAGGGGGCGCATCCTCTCTGGTGCCCCCCCCCCCTTCTCTCTCTCTCTCTTTCAGTTAAAACAATAAAACTAAAAAGGGGAAAATGGGGAGGGGGTACGGCAGCTTTAATTTTGTTAAGGCGCCTCCCCTATACGGAATTCTTGGATCCAGGAATTATGACATTTCTGGTTGAGGCAATCATGGATCGTGAGGGGGCGGATCCCTCTCATGTGCCCCCTTTCTTTAAAGAAACCCAACAACCCAACATAAATAAAAAGAAAAAAAAATCTTCAAAACAACATAAATAATAACAAAAAGATTGGGGGGGGGGTGCGCCAGGCTTTAGTAAAGGTGCCCCCCCCCCCTTTACGTAATTCCTGGATCCGCCCCTGTATTACAAGTAGTGAGTTTTGACATTTGTGGTTTGCTCAATCGCGGATCGAGAAGGGGGCGCATCCCCCTCTGGTGGCCCCCCCCCCCCTCTCTCTCTAGTTAAAACAATAAAAATAAAAAGGGGAAAATGAGGGTGGGGTGCGGCAGCTTTAATTTTGTAAAGGCGCCTCCCCTTTACGGAATTCCTGGATCCGCCCCTGTAATGCAAGCAATTTATTAGTTTTGACATTTGTGGTTGACGCAATCGCGGATCAAAAAGGGGGCGCATCGCCCTCTGGTACCCCCCCCCCTCTCTCTCTCTCTTTAGTTAAAATAATAAAACTAAAAAGGGGAAAATGGGGGGGGGGAGGGGTGCGGCAGCTTTGATTTTGTAAAAGCGCCTCCCCTTTACGGAATTCCTGGATCCGGCCCTGTAATGCAAGCAATGAGTTTTGACATTTGTGGTTAACGCAATCATGGATGGAGAGGGCACGCATCCCCTTATGGTGCCCCCTTCTATTTTTTTTACAACATAAATGAAAAGAAAAAAAAATGGGAAAGGGGTGTGGAAGCCTTTGACTTTGTAAAGGCTCCTCCCTTTTACGGAATTCCTGGATCCGTCTCTGTAATGCAAATGATGGGTTTTGACATTAACTTGTGGTTGACGCAGTGGCGGATCTAGAGGGGGTGCGGCGGCCCCTCCCCATCTCTGTTTTTGTTAAAACAAAAGAAAGAAAAAAGAAAAAGAAAGGGGAGGGGTTTCGCTGGCCTTTGAGTTTGTAAAGGCACTTCCCCTTTACGGAATTCCTGGATCCGCCCCTGTGACGCGTTATGACATTTGTGGTCGACGTGTTATGACATTTGTGATTAACCCAATTTTGACATTGCGGTTGACGCAATCGCGGATCGAGAGGGGCGCATCTCCCTCTGGTGCCCCTGTCTATATTTTGTTAACGCAACAGAAATAAAAATAAGAAAATGGGGGGGGGGGGAAGGGTCTCGCCAGCCTTTGATTTTGTAAAGGCGCCTCCCTTTTACAGAATTCCTGGATCCGCCTCTATCATGCAAATGATGGGTTTTGACATTAACTTGTGGTTGACACAGTGGCTGATCTAGAGGGGCGCGGCGGCTCCTCCTCGTCTCTGTTTTTGTTAAACAAAAGAAAGAAAAAAGAAAAAGAAAAAGAAAGGGAGGGTTTTCGCTGGCCTTTGAGTTTGTAAAGGCACTTCCCCTTTACGGAATTCGCGGATCCGCCCCTGTGACGCGTTTTGACATTTGTGGTCGACGTGTTATTGTGATTAACCCAATTTTGACATTTGCGATTGACGCAATCGGGGATCGAGAGGGGCGCATCCCCCTCTGGTGCCCCCTGTCTATATTTTGTTAACGCAACAGAAATATAAATAAGAAAATGGGGGGGGGGGGGAGGGTCTCGCCAGCCTTTGATTTTGTAAAGGCGCCTCCCCTTTACGGAATTCCTGGATATGCCCCTGTGACGCGTTATGACATTTGTAGTAAAATTTGGAGATTTTGACATTTGCCTCGACGTGTATGACATTAGTGGTTAATCCGATTTTGACATTTGTCGTCGACGTGTTATGACATTTGCAGTAAAAATGGAATTTTGACATTTGTCGTCGACGTGTTATGACATTAGTGGTTAATCCGATTTTGACATTTGTCGTCGACGTGTTATGACATTAGTGGTCATTATGACATTTGTCGTCGACGTGTTATGACATTAGTGGTTGTTATGACATTTGTCGTCGACGTGTTATGACATTAGTGGTTGTTATGACATTTGTCGTCGACGTGTTATGACATTAGTGGTTGTTTTGACATTAGTGGTCGATTTTGACATTAGTGGGCTCTACAGGGGTATCAAGGTCAACCCCCCCCCCCCCGGCGTAGCCTGGATAATGATCTTGTGATCTTGGGAGGGCGGTGGTTACTATGCGGCGGTGGTTACTCCCCCTCCCACGGGGAGAACTTGTTGCATTTTGATGTTGTAAATGGTGCAATTTGCTGCATCTTTTTGCATCTCTTATCGACTTGAAACCCCCGCTTAGATGCACCGGCGTACTCTGGATAATGATCTTGTGATATTGGGAGGGGCGGTAGTTACTATGCGAGGGAGCGAAGCGACCGGGCCCCAGCGCCGGAGGAGGGAAAGGGGGAGGGGGGTGGTGTGGGAGGGGGGTGTTCCCCCTCCCACGATGAGAAATTTTTGCATTTTTATGTTGTAAATGGTGCAATTTCCTGCATGTTTTTCCGTCTTTTATCGACTTGAAACGGCCCCACTTGTTTAAGGTAGCAGGATATTTTGATGGGGATTATTATTGAACAATTTGCCTATAAAGTGGTAGCATAAACCTCTTGTATTGATTTATTGTTACAATTAATTTCATGAACGTTGTCTGTTAAGCTATCAAACAGAAAAGGAATGCTCACGAGGGTGTATATAGGATACAAAAGGGATATTTCTCCTCCCACACGAAGGTGATTTTACATTTTCAGACCTGAAATTCAGCGATCTGGTGCAAACTTTTGGTGCAATCTTGTATATTTTTCTAGCTCCCCCACCCCCCATCAAAAAAAAAAAAAAAAAAACAATTATGGAAATAATTCGGACTTTTTTCAGGAAAAGTCTTAATGGCAAAATCACGACATTTAGCTCTTATTCCGCGTTTTCATCATGACTGCGTATGTACAAAGTCTAATGAGGTAGAAGGGGAGGCTCTACGGAAAGTGATCTGAAGCACACTTTTTGTGAGAAATTCGGGTACTGTGACTTTTCCCCCGATTTTTCCCCTTTCTTTCTTTTTATTTCTTATCTTTTTTTTTTCACGATTAAAAAGTGTGTGTGTGGGGGGAGGGGGGGGGGGGGGTGGGGGCTGCAGCCCCCCCCCCCCCCCCCCCCCGCTTCCGCGGCCCCTGCCAGAAGATGATTGACTGAAGTGAGAATCTGGGATCGGCGGCATTGCTATATTTTGCGAAAAATTCGAACGATTACTATTCTAAATGGGCATTTGTAAGTAATCTTATCGATTGCGTCACGATTCATTGGTCATAATATTCACTTGACCACCCTCTCATATCTAACGCTTTGTCATCTTTGACAGGGCGTCTCCTTATCTTCGCTGCTGAATGGAATTCGCTCGGTTACATTGTTTTAACGAATTCCACGGCCTTCGAAGCTAGTTGGAAACCTGTGTTCAGACTTCGTTATCGTAACGCCATCACTGACATTGCCGTGGCTGGTGAAACTCTGTACGTTCTTCAAGGTTACGGAGAAAAAAGCCAGTTCACAGTCATTCCACATCTCAGGCAGTCAAACCACTCCTACGATTTGTATCCTGACCCGGAAGAAAGAATGTATGCTATGGAAATTCTTTCCTCGCGTTAGTGGTGTCAGTAAATAGGGATACGTGTCATGCAGACTGTCATGGCCGGCAGACCGGGGGGTGGGGCGCTCGGGTCCCCAATTATTATTATTATTTTTTTTTGCACCATACAAAGGAATACATAAGTGGCATTAGGTGTCACCACTTTGGCCCCCACTCTTTTTTTTTTTTATACCCCAGAAGTGGATAAGGTGGCACTAGAAAGAAATAAACAGATCTTGAAGTGTGAGAGCGGTAAGGCTTTGTTTTTGCGCTGAAGACCCCCCCCCCCCCCCCGGGGCACCAGAAGTTGGGCTGAAGACCTCTTGTTTTATTTTTTGCTTCTAAGTTCATGAAACTCGGAAGTTGCCCCCCCCCCCCCCCAAAAAAAAAAAAAAAAAAAAAAAAAATTGGAAACGCGTAGCCGGCCCTGCGTGTTACAGTCTAAAAAGACAAAATTAATGAAACTTTTTTTTTTCTAATTTTCACCTTGTACTGTTAGTACTGGCATAGTACAGTTTTAGTTGAAATGGGGCGTCATGCACGTGTTAAATTCTTTTGGGAGGAAATGAAGAAACTCTTATAAAATATGAAAGAGCACACACTTCCAGGAAGAATTCAAAGTTTATTTGATAACAATTGGCTTTGAAATGGGTGACATATCCGGAAAAAAACAGTCCTAGTACTAATATACGTAGGACCCATAATTTGCTAGTACAACTTTGATTGCCTTTTTTTTTCATAATAAAATAAGCCATTAAAAAGAATTAAGTAACTTAAGTTTGCATTTCTCAATGAAATGAAATAATTTATGATATTTCATAAGTGGTTTTAATCATCTCGCAAAAGTTGAAAACTGAATCCCAGTCCTCAGCCAAAACTGTACCATCCCCTATATGATTACGTTGGTCCTAGCAATAGAACAACATCTGCAGTGCTAGCACTGATCTTCTGTAGGACGCTGCCGTAATTGTTATCCCAATATTACGAGGAAAATTCATACATTAGAATTAAAAGAGACAAGGAGAGTAAAAACATTTCTTTCTCTGAATTATTCGAATCATAATTTTTCTTTTACGACTTCAGAGGAGCAGATGACGCTGTATTTGCAATCAATCCGATGGTGTAAGTTTTAAGCCAGGCATGTCACTGCACTTGTGTTGCCATGGTGCATCTTCTTCTGTCTTCTTTTCCATTAACCTCAGATTCCAACTTTCTTACAATTGTACATGACCACCATATTCTATAAGTTTCAAATATTCTGGTGTGCTTCTTAGCTGGATGATAATGTCTCATTTCATTATACATTTGGTGATTTTTTGTTTGTTACTGAGAAATATGAAAATCAATTTAAAATGAAATTTAAGCTTCAAATTGAAACTTCACACTTGGCATTTGTGATTTTGTATTGTAGTGGGTCAATGTGCTTTGACTTTTGTCATTGTTGAGCGAGGTGTTGCCATGATGGCAGCATTCTCTTTCTTCATCTTACTTGTATTGAACATTGTACAAATTCCTAGCTGATATGGCTGACTACTCTAATTTTTTGAGCAGTCGATTAGAAGTTTTGCGAGTAGGACTGGTATTTTTTGATTGACGCGTAAAGCACTTTTTTAAAGGAAATAGTATATAGATATTTACTAAAAATGTAGGTTTTTAGTATTTGATATTAAATTTGTTAAATGTTCTTATAGTCGTATGGTGTACTATATAAACTAATAATGATAATAATAATGATAGTAATAACGTTGATAATAACAATAATATAAATGTGTATATATATATATATTCATATGAATGTATACATCTGTAAGTATATTTGTGTTTCTTCATATTCTAAATCAGCGAATTTCAAGTACAGTTGTAATTACTCATGTGCAAAATTGTGTTTTGAAAGAGACTTGTATTTGTAGTGCATGTAATGAGGCGCATTCTTTTTTACCTATCTAATGTTAATAATTATTGTATTGTATTGTTTGATTTGTACATATATCATCAGGAGCACGCAATTAAGCCTCTATAAGCCCTGCTGTGTACCTTCCTTTTCCTTCAGAAAGTGCAACTGATTTTTTCCCCTCGCTCAAAGTGATCAGTTGGTGATCAATCAGCGCAGGTTTCGTATATTCATCATAGTGTTAATAGTTTATTATAATTGTTTATGTGTCGTCTTTAAATTTCGTGTTGCAATTGTCAACTTAATGCCACTTAACAAAGAATGCAACCTTTATGCTATTTAGTTAGCTGGTGCAGCGTGTAGTATCGATTTTGAGCTACGACAATGTCTAGAAGCAGAATGGCATTTCTCTTCTAAATCAGTCTAATCAATATGAGCACAAGTCCTTAATGTTACCAATTTCTCAATCAGTGTTGATGATATAAGAAGACAACATTGAAACTGACTTTTTTGGTCAAAAATCATAATTATCTTCATCCATGAGTAATTTATGAATGGATATGTCAGTCTATTTAAGTTTTCTTTAGAAAATGCAGTCATATTCGAACATTTGAAATATTATATTTTTGCACTTGAATATCATGATGTTTATGATATCTTTAGTTTTTTCTGTCACGGTCACGGAACTTCTTGGTAGACTAGTCATTTACGCAACCTGCCAGTTTTCGTTGTTTATCAAAAAGACTCTTTCTCTCTTTAAAGATTTATTAACTAAAGCTGTGTATTGTTTCCTTGGATTGTGTTAAGTCATAAGGAAACCCATGAAAAGGATATATGCGATAAAATGTATCTGATTATAAGTTGTCTGTTAATCCTAGAGACAAAATTTTTCCAAAGTAGCTGGGCTATAGGGCCCAATGCTTTCATATTTAAATGGCAATGTGATGAAAAAATTAAAAAAGATACACGAATGTGTAACTTCTGATTCAGATAAATCAGTCGAGTTATCAGTTCGTACAAAGTATGCTCCAACATAGACCAAGAAATCGGTCTCTTGTTCGGTGGTCTCCTGTTTGTAACTGTTAAGTCGGTAATACGGTCGGCCTATAACAACGCTCAGATATCTACCTTTCTCTTTGCTATGCGGACTTTCCGTACTGTTACCCTATGTGATCTATCCGCGCATACGCGAGTCTAAAGGACAAGCTCACCTTCATATACATGTGGATTGAGTGAAGGCAACGATATTAGTAGAACACATCAGTGAAAGTTTGGGGAAAATCCAACAATACGTTCAAAAGTTATGAATTTTTAAAGTATCTGTGCAATCACTGCTGGAGGAGAAGACTACTACAGTGTATGATGTCACATGCGTACAACAATAATAAGGAAAATGATAAGAGAATGTCACAAAACTTGACTTTTTGAATAAAGTGCATATTTCTTCGACATGTCACTGACTTATGTTAGGGGTAATATTATTTCCCCTGACTTCTGAAAGAGAGAAGTCGAGCGTTCTTTTATTATCTGAGAAAAGTGAGAATATCTTGAATTTTCGTTATACTTTCTTTAGACAGTTGTACTCATATGACATCACAAGCTATAGTAGTCTTCTCATTCAGCCGTGACTTTTGAACGGATTGTCCGATTTTGCTCAAACTCTCACTGATGTGTTCTACTAATATTGCTGCATTCACTCAACCCACATTTCAATGAAGGTGAACTTGTCCTTTAATGATTTTAACGCGTCTGCAGCGTCTTGTAGGCGATCATTAGAGTTCCTGACTATATCAAAGACATGCCAAGTTTTGTGATCGCAAAGGGGAATCTACCCCATTTCCGAATTGTCCTTGTCGGACATCTAAGTCCGCACAGTAGAAGAAGTGGGAGATATTTGTCTGTTGTGAGGGGCCGACAACTTCATCGGTTCAGTTAAAACACTGTTTTTGCGACTGTTAAATTACATTCAAACTGTGGAATCAATGACTCCGGTCAGGGCACAGAAACTCATTGATGAATATGATGAACCAAAAATAGAGATAGTTGCAGTTTGTCTAGAAACCCAGTGGTACCGTGAACGCTCCACGCGGTGTCCATCGGGATCATCGATGTCATGGGAAACACCCATTTCCCAGTTTGTCTTTCGTACTACGCTGATTATATCAAATTGCCAAGTTATCGTTTTCTCTCTGAATATGCCCCTATAATCCCATCATTCTTGCTTATTTCCCTTTGTGGTCAGAATCATAAACATTAGTTGTTTATTGTGTTGACAACCGATTATACCATTTTGTATTGGTCTTGTTTATATTTCAGAAATTAACGAACACAAACTATCCTCTTGTATTTACTATGTATGCACGCAGGTATACTTTATTAAATACATTGTAGTTTCTATACTCCTGTGTATATGTACATAAGTGCATATGTATGCATTTGCGTGTGTGTGTTTACATGATGTCTGTCGTGCATGTTTGCGTCTGTTTGTATCGTATCGGGTTCCTAGAGTTACACTTTTCATGGATTGAATAGCCCAGAGTCTTGTTCGAATTACAAAAGGCTCGGATCTCGACCTATAAATGCAACATGGTCGAGACCAGTTACACCGATCGAGAACACTGATGGCTTCTCTGACACGGTTTCAAAAGATGAACACAGAAATTTGAATATTGCTGATGACACGTACTTATTTTCTGAAGTGAAATAAACTTTGAGTCCATAGTTTACCATTTGCAGATGAAACAAGAACCCAGCTATAGTGCTTTAAAATAATTGTAAAGAGTTATGGATAGAAGCAACCACTGTAAAAATTTGAGTCCGTAAAATAGATGTTAAGAGTTGTTAAATACAGAAAATGTGAACGCTAGTTATGATAAAACTGTTTCCAAACTAAACTGTCTACAGTTACGGTTTATTGAGAAAAAAACCCCCACTGATATCTCCTTATATTTTAGGCTTTTTTTGAGACAATTTTATATGGTAAGATGTTTTGTGATACAACAGACCTGTTACATAAGCATCTTTGAACATTTTTTTTTAAATCACTGCTCCCAAAGGTAAACTGGACCTTAAAAAGTCCGCAAACGCAAGAAAAATGATATGACCAGTAACTTGGACAACAAATATATTTATCATCTCATTTTATCACAAATCATAATTATGCAGTTTCTTCGAGATTGTGATTTACGTCATACCTTTTGTCTCTAGAAAAAAAAACAGAAAAGGAGGATGACATTTCATTCGACATGATAGGGGCTACATGTCTTTTTTTAACGAAAAAGCACATGAGTATTTTATGTTTTGATGGGTTATTTTTTTCTTCATTTCGTCCAATTGTGGTCAAAATGATATACATTGCATAGCATCTTTGATGTTTGTTGACCTCATTGTCATCCTATTAAGCTATCTATTTATTTTTCTCTACGGCCAATCCATTTCAACCCTGATAAAGCAAACAATAGACTAATAATAAGAAAACCCGACCTCATCTTGGTGTTACGTATACTTAATCATTACCACGACATTCCTTTTTACAAACTTAATCATTATGGTTGACGTGGGAAGGCCTTGGAGTGATTCAGAAGCTATTTGAAAGACAGAAGGCAATTTGGGTTTTTTTTAAACAATGAAAAAATCTTCTATGAGTCCATTTGGTTGTGGCGTTCTACAAGCAAGTACACTGGGCATGCTGGGACCGTTACTTTTTTATTATTATGTTAATGATTTTCCATCATTTTGACCTTAATTTTACCGATGTATATTGTTTGGAAATGAAAATAAAACATTAATGAATGAATGAATGAATGAATGAATGAATGAATGAATGAATGAATGAATGAATGAATGAATGAATGAATGAATGAATGAATGAATGAATGCATGAACGAACGAACGAATGAATGGATGGATGTGCCCTCGGCTTTGTTATCTTACTTAGAAAGAAAACAATGTGTACTTGAAGAGTTTGTTTGCAAAAACCGATAAGTCCATATTTGCCAAAAGGAGATATTTGCGATTAAAGGTCAAGAAATATAAAGAGAATAATAAGAAAATGTTTGCTTCTTTTGACTCTAACTTCAAAAATATACCTTTATATGTAGTGACCAATATATCACTTGAAAGGTATTATTTTGTACTTTATGACAAAGATCGTACTTCAAAATCTTCAAAAATGGACTTATCGGTTTTTGCAAACAAACCCTTCACTTCCTTCTCAAAGGAGACATGGACATCAGGGGACTGGTATCTTTTTTTTTTTCCATTTTACTGACTAGACACAAGTACAAATTCAGCCTTTGTCTTGTAACTCAGTGCTTACTAGTAAATCATTTGCCGTTGTATAAATGTAGGATGTAAATGTGGATGTATTTCGTCATATGAGTTGTCAGAGTCATTGAAGAGCGCAAACATAAGAATACTGACAAACACAAACCAACTTTATGACAACGTCTATCAGACCTTATTTCTCTGTTTTCAATTATCCCAGATTTAATTTTGAATATGAACGCACAAAGGAACAGTATTGCCAATTCTATAGCTTTATTACCAGCTATAAACAAATTAAAAGAAAAACGACAAATAGGTAAAAGTCTAGAAATAAGCAGTTATAAGCAGGGTAAATATTACCTACAAAACTCTTCTAGGTGTTTTTTTGTTTCGAGATATAATGTTAGTTTAATACCATAATTATTTAAGCGAGTAGCGGTTTATTTAACTTTGATACGGTGAAAATGTCTATAAAGCTATAGTTGGGCTTAATGGTTTGCTTTGAGCTATATCTTGGTAAAGGAATACATTCAACAGTAGAAGACTATAAATCACCACACAGTGAAATGTTCACATAAGTTTCATAGGTATTTACTGCTTTGTATATGAGTTATAAATTTGTCAAGATAAACTTCATAAAAACAATGACAAGGTTCTAAAAGACGGTATACGCGTGTATGAGGTAAATATGCGTCTAAGGTTAAGTGCTTTATTGAACCGCAAACACAACGCACGATAAAATGTTGATATAAATATCCTAGGTCTTCAATTCTTTGTATTTGAGTCATAGCTTTATCTGGTGGAAGCCTAAAAAAAACAACAACAATGTCATGGTTTGTACACGTATACAAAGTATGCAAATATGCTCATATCTGATGTCTAGCCTTGAAGTACGTAAACGCAAACAAAAAATGTTTATTACATGCCTTGGAACAACAAATATACCTTCCAGAAATCTACACGATCATAATCTTGATATTACTTAAAACGTGAAAATGTGCATACAATTAATACTGCAATATGTTTGACAGTGTCCACCTATAAAACGTGAAAATGTGCATACAATTAATACTGCAATATGTTTGACAGTGTCTACCTATAATGGAGCTCATTAATAGTACAGTACATAGCATGATGAAAAGGGTTGCTTCATCAGTGACTAAGCTGTACAGTCTATTTCCCCCTGAAGCTTTATCAATAACTGAATCAACTTTATGTACAGTTTCTTGGTAATGTAACATTCATTTTAATTAATTCTTTTATTGTCAATGAAATGGAAGGTCCTTATGAATCAAGCGGCATACATATACATCCACAGGGTATTTCAAAATGAAACACAGAAGATAACAACACACATTGCATAAAAATAACACAGAAAAAAATTTAACACTCAAGAACAAAAAGATACATCCATGACATCAAATAATATATCATTTTACTTTATATATACTTTTTTTCTATAATCTTAATATTGGAAAAAAGTTCATTTGCGAATCGGTCATATTGATACAAAGAATATTTGCCATTATAAACCATTATTCAAGCTACAATCTCGCACCCAGCAAAATAGTATCCTGTAACTTTAGATGTGGACTTCATACAGTCTACACGAATTTTGCAGGTTTCTCTTCACAGGTATACAGTAAAATTTTATGAAAAGATTCCCATGATGGGAGTTTATCCTTACCAATGCAATCGACAATATGTCTAATGTTATCTATGTTGTCTCTTGCTCAGGCGGTTTTGAAGTTGACAATTGACCCTTGCTCGCCCTGGATGGGGTAGTGTAAGTCTTGTAACACAGTGGGAGTGGGGACCTTGTAAATGTACCTGAGAATGTTTGCATTGTGATTTTTTACGAACATCGTAAACCGTATCCATACCTATGTGTTCTCTCATGATATTGCGTTCTTTACTGATACTTCTGAATGGCAACAACTTGTTACAGCCGAGATAATGATACAGGTGTGGCTCACTGTAACTTTGTTAACTGGAATAAATAAAACTTGCACGAAATTATCTGAAATACGAACAACAATAGCAAGACGGTAACATGACTGAAAAAAAAATAGTAAAAAAAAATCAGCCATTCACGTTGCCGTAGGCAGCAACACCGTGACCTAGAATGGGAAGCTGACTCTTTTTGAAAGGGACAACAATGTAAAGGAATGCTGGGATTAAAAAAAAAAAAATCTATAAACATTCAAGAAGCGAGGGAGCACATTGTGAAAAGCAATGCAAATAAGAAATCAAAAAGGTTTGAGAAATTAACACAAGAGGGATTTTTTTTTCTTGTTCGTACATCACTATTTTAAAAGGAGGATTTGTAATCACTAGCTGTTAGGGCTCCTTATATAAAGATAGACAGCGTGTCTCTTCAAATTGTAAACATTTTCTAGTGTAGGCCTCCGTGTTTCAATTGAAACTTAAATGGTGCCTCTAAATTTTTAGTGAATTTCTGATCTTTATAAAGGTTGCGTCTGAACCATGGGCGTAAATCCGGGGGGGGGGGGGGATGGGGGGGATATATCCCCCCCCCCCTGAAATGGAGGAGGGGGGATGGCCTGTACAATCATCCCCCCCCCCCCTGAATTTTGAAGAAAAAAAATGGAGGAAGCAGAAATGTGATTGTATCAATTTTGGCACATTGCATGACGTTTGTACGCCGGCCTTCAGATAGGTAACAGAGCTGAACAATATTCTATCTTGTAGGAAATCGAATGCATAATTTTCTCAAGCGCTCGCTCGCTTCGCTCGCTCGCGGACATGGGCATACACTGTAAGGTATGGCTCAGACGTTGACAACGTCAAATAGTGTAGGCCTACATGTAAACATGCTAAGACGAGAGTAACTTGGGACCATCTGCAAAATATGTACGAAAACAAACAAACAAACAATAACAAAACTATATTGCCATAATTGAACCCCCCCCCCCCCAGCAGTTTTCGCCCAGTGCTCCCCCTTAATTTCCAAAGCTGAAAATAAAGCTACAAACGGCAGTTTTGGGACTGTAATAAGTCGAAATTTTGAAGCTCGCTCGCTCCGCTCGCTCGGATTTAATCATTATGCCATTCTCCTGATGTTGCTGCCAGTAATTGCCAGCAGTTTTCGCCCGGTGTGCCTCCCCTTAATTTCCAAAGCGAAAAAATACAGCTACAAACGACATTTTCTGGGATTGCAAAATGTCAAAATTTTAAGGCTCGCTTGCTCCGCTCGCTCGCATTTAATCGCTATGGCATTCTCCTGATGTTGCTGCCAGTGATTGACAGCAGTTGTGCCCGGTGCGTCCCCTTTAATTTCCAATTCGAAAAATATAGCTACAAATGGCAGTTTTGGGGACTGTAAGATGTTGAAATTTTCAAGCTCGCTCGCTTCGCACACTCGCATTTAATCATTATGCCATTCTCATGATGTTGCTGCCAGTAATTGCCAGCAGTTTTCGCCCGGTGCTCCCCCCTTAATCTCCACAGCGAAAAACATAGCTACAAACGGCAGTTTTGGGACTGTAAGTCTGTAAGATGTCAAAATTTTGAAGCTCGCTTCACTCACTCGCATTTAATCATTATGCCATTCTCCTGATGTTGCTGCCAGTAATTGCCAGCAGTTTTCGCCCGGTGCTCCCCCTTAATTTCCAAAGCGAAAAAATACAGCCACAAACGACAGTTTGGGGGACTGTAAAATGTCGAAATTTTCAAGCTCACTCGCTTCGCTCGCTCGCATTTAATCGTTATGCCATTCTCCTGATGTTGCTGCCAGTACGAACTGCCAGCAGTTGCGCCCTGTGCGCCCCCTTAATTTCCAAAGCGAAAAAATACAGCCCAAAACGGCAGTTTTTTTACTGTAAAATGCCAAAATTTTTAAGCTTGCTCGCTTCGCTCGCTCGCATTTTATTGTTATGCCATTCTCTTGATGTTACTGTCAGTAATTGCCAGCAGTTTCACCCGGTGCCCCCCCCCCTTAATTTCCAAAGCTAAAAATAAAGCTACAAACGGCAGTTTGCATAATTTTCTCAAGCGCTCGCCCGCTTCGCTCGCGGACATATACATACACTGTAAGGTATGGCTCAGATGTTGACAACGTCAAATAGTGTAGGCCTACATGTAAACATGCTAAGACGAGAGTAACTTGGGACCATCTGCAAAATATGTACGAAAACAAACAAACAATAACAAAACTATATTGCCATAATTGAACCCCCTCCATTTCCTGAATCATTCATGAGGAACGACAGTGACTGATAATTCAGTCAACATACATCTATATTACAGGGAAGATCAGGGGCGTCGAAAATATCTGGGGGGGGGGGGCAAAGGGCATTTGCCCCGCCCCTACGAAAGTGTTTAGGCAGGCAAATCATTTATCCCCCAAGCAATTTCCGAGATGAGGACAAATTTCGAACTTTCTTAATGGAATTATTGTCCAAATACCGCCAGAACTATGCACCAAATCGTTGAATTGCAATCATAAACATGCAAAAGCTCCGCTATACTGGATCCCTTTCAATAAGTATACTGTTGAGATTGACGTGTATTTCCCTAATTTGTCAAAGAGTGTGCAGCATATCTTTCACTTAACAGAAACTCCCTCATATGCAGAGGCGTCGATGGGGGGGGATGGTTCCCCCATAAAAGTGGGACAAACCAAATCGCAAAAATATAGCTAAAAACGGCAGTTTTTGGGGTGTAAAATGTCAAAATTTTAAAGCTCGCTCGCTCCGCTCGCTCGCATTTAAGCGCTAAGCCATTCCCCGGATGTTGCTACCAGTGATTGACAGCAGTTGCGCCCGGTGCGCCCCCCCCCCCCCTAATCTCCAAAGCAAAAAATATAGCTACAAATGGCAGTTTTGGGGACTGTAAGATGTCAAATTTTTTCAAGCTCGCTCGCTGCGCACACTCGCATTTAATCATTATGCCATTCTCATGATGTTGCTGCCATAAATTGCCAGCAGTTTTCGCCCGGTGCTCCCCCTTAATTTCCAAAGCTAAAAATAAAGCTACAAACCGCAGTTTTGGGACTGTAATAAGTCGAAATTTTGAAGCTCGCTCGCTCCGCTCGCTCGGATTTAATCATTACGCCATTCTCCTGATGTTGCTGCCAGTAATTGCCAGCAGTTTTTGCCCGGTGCGTCCCCTTTAATTTCCAAAGCGAAAAATATAGCTACAAATGGCAGTTTTGGGGACTGTAAGATGTTAAAATTTTCAAGCTCGCTCGCTTCGCACACTCGCATTTAATCATTATGCCATTCTCATGATGTTGCTGCCAGTAATTGTCAGCAGTTTTCGCCCGGTGCTCCCCCCTTAATCTCCACAGCGAAAAACATAGCTACAAACGGCAGTTTTGGGACTGTAAGATGTCAAAATTTTGAAGCTCGCTTCACTCACTCGCATTTAATCATTATGCCATTCTCCTGATGTTGCTGCCAGTAATTGCCAGCAGTTTTCGCCCGGTGCTCCCCCTTAATTTCCAAAGCGAAAAGATACAGCCACAAACGACAGTTTGGGGGACTGTAAAATGTCAAAATTTTCAAGCTCACTCGCTTCGCTCGCTCGCATTTAATCGTTATGCCATTCTCCTGATGTTGCTGCCAGTACGAACTGCCAGCAGTTGCGCCCTGTGCGCCCCCTTAATTTCCAAAGCGAAAAAATACAGCCCAAAACGGCAGTTTTTTACTGTAAAATGCCAAAATTTTCAAGCTTGGTCGCTTTGCTCGCTCGCATTTTATTGTTATGCCATTCTCTTGATGTTACTGTGAGTAATTGCCAGCAGTTGTGCCCGGTGCGTCCCCCTTAATTTCCAAAGCTAAAAATAAAGCTACAAACGGCAGTTTTGGGACTGTAATAAGTCAAAATTTTGAAGCTCGCTTGCTCCGCTCACTCGCTCAATCATTATGCCATTCTCCTGATGTTGCTGCCAGTAATTGCCAGCAGTTTTCGCCCGGTGCGTCCTCTTTAATTTCCAAAGCGAAAAATATAACTACCAATGGCAGTTTTGGGGACTGTAAGATGTCAAAATTTTCAAGCTCGCTCGCTTCGCACACTCGCATTTAATCATTATGCCATTCTCATGATGTTGCTGCCAGTAATTGCCACCAGTTTTCGCCCGGTGCTCCCCCTTAATTTCCAAAACTAAAAGTAAAGCTACAAACGGCAGTTTTGGGACTGTAAAATGTCAAAATTGTCAAGCTCTCTCGCTTCGCTCGCTCGCATTTAATCGTTATGCCATTCTCCTGATGTTGCTGCCAGTACGAACTGCCAGCAGTTGCGCCCTGTGCGCCCCCCTTAATTTCCAAAGCGAAAAAATACAGCCCAAAACGGCAGTTTTTTTTTACTGTAAAATGTCAAAACTTTCAAGCTCGCTCGCTTCGCTCGCTCGCATTTAATTGTTATGCCATTCTCTTGATGTTGCTGTCAGTAATTGCCGGCAGTTTCACCCGGTGCCCCCCCCTTAATTTCCAAAGCGGAGAAAATACAGTCACAAACTGCAGTTTTGGGACTGTAAAATGTCAAAATTTTCAAGCTCGCTTGTAACAGTTTGTCAGAAATATATCACTCTCCTCCCACTTTATATTTCATGCAAAAGAGTGAGACATCCGATCCCTGTAAAGTGTGTGTGTGTGTGTGTGTGTGGGGGGGGGGGGGGGTTACCAAGCTTCTCTCACCCCCCGTCCCCCTCAAGGCTGCGCCGGTTCGGTTATGGGCTTGTAATCGTGGTGATGGTGACTATCGCCGATCATCCCCCCCCCCCCACTCCTCAGTATGGATTTACGCCGTTGGTATTAATACACCGTTTGCACATTATTTTTCTTAATGGTTTGTGTATATGTGTTTGTGTGTGTGTGTGTGTTTGTGTGTGTGTGTGTGTGTGTGTGCGTGTGTGTGTGTGTGTGTGTGTGTGTGTGTGTGCAGGGGCGGATCCAGGAATCCCGTAAAGGGAAGACACCAGTTACAAAATTAGGGGAGAAGGGCGCACGTCCCCCTCCCATTTTGTTTTTCTGACTTCTTTTGTTTAAAAAAAGATTAAATAAAGAGGGGGCGCCCCCTCTGGATCCACCACTGTTGTATATTTTGAAGTAGAAATAATCATTTTATAGATGATGACTGGCGGGGGAGGGAACATACCGACTGTTCCACCCGAAGAGTTTGAAATGCTATTGAGGGAGGTTATAAGTCCCGAGACGAAGTCGAGGGACTTATAGCCTCCCGAAATAGCATTTCAAACCCTGAGGTTGGAACGTTTGGTACATGTTCCCGACAACAAAAGTCATCATCTGTTATATTATATGGGTTAGTCAAATACGTCAACGTCAACCACCAAAGATCGTAGAGATTCAGTGTAAGATCTTTGCAACCACGGCCACCAACCTAGCATGCAGCTATAGCACAGCCAAAGAGGTATATAGAACCTCTTTGAGCACAACACACTCGATCGCTCGCTCGCGCAGAGCCAAATTCAATGTGCGCGCGCGGTCCTAGGCCTTCTGTCATTTGTTACGTGGAAATGTTTTCCCATGGGAGAACATTACAAAGAATGTTCACCCATGGGAGAACATAACGAATGTACCTCCATCAGGTGACTCTGTTTAGCCAATCACTAACCGGTATTTGACTAACCAATTTAATATAAGCTGATGTCCTACTCTATTTGGATTGTTCCATATAAGTTTGTATTCTTATTTCTACCTTGTGCTTGCTCACATTTGTGTGTGTGTGTGTGCGTGTCTGTGTGTTTTTTTTTCATTTCACTGTTCATTCATTTATAGCTATCGATGCACACCCTGTTGTCCACATTCTACGCCATCTATGGCGGGTCCACTTCTATGACCCTAAATGACCCTAAATGACCCTAAATGTGAAGGTTTATTGTTCTGTGCAAAATTTATTTGTGGACACGACATCGCGATCTATAACATAGGCTGTACTCATAGATAATACGTACACTGGAGAAAAATACACAAATCTGAAATGTAGCAGAATAGTTTGCAGAATAAATACCAAATGAAACATCATTATCTATTTGCCTATGACAGAGCTCAGATATTTCATATGCACGTTTTCATACTCCAATACAGGCATTAGCGTAGCTTTTTTAAAGGGTTAAATAAAATGAGATCACAACTATAGCAAAATTGATATTCCCAGTTAGTAATGAGTAACCGTACAGGAGGGCCACAGTATATTAGAATACGGAACGTAAACATTCTCCTAGTAAATTGATCTCGCCCTACTGTGCCAATTCATTTATTCATTTATGTTTTTATATTCATTTCTAATCAATATACATAGGTAATACAAACGTCAAATGATAATATATCTTGTAACATAATTATAATAAATCTTGTTTCATAAAGGACTTGGTGGAAATGAAAATTGAGGGGCTGCTAAAAAGCGAACTTGAATTGTGCAGTCCCCTCACTTACTCTCGTTACATTACTACAATAAATTAAAGGACAAGTCCACCTTCATAAACATAAGGATTGAGAGAATGCAGCAATATTAGTAGAACACATCAGTGATAGTTTGAGGAAAATTGGACAATCCGTTCAAAAGTTACGAATATTTTAAGTATATGCGCAGTCACTGCTGGAAGAGAAGACTACTACAGTGTATGATGTCACATGCGTACAACTATATAAGGAAAATAAAAAGAGAATTTCACAAAACTTTACTTTTTTTAATAAAGTGCACATTTCTTCGACTTGCTACTGACGTATATTAAGGGTAATATTATTCCCCCTGCCTTCTGAAAGAGAGAAGTCGAGTGTTCTTTTGTTACGCAAGAAAAATGGAAACATGTTGAATTTTCTTTATTCTTTCTTTATGTCGTTGTACTCATGTGACATCACAAGCTATAGTAGTCTTTTCATCCAGCCCCGACTGAGCAGAAACTTAAAAAATTCATAACTTTTAACGGATTGTCCGATTTTGCTCAAACTCTCACTGATGTGTTCTATTAATATTGCTGCATTCACTCAACCCACATGTATATGAAGGTGAACTTGTCCTTTAATACATAGCTTACAAAACTACAATAAACATTTTTATTATAACTATTGTTCACATTTTGTGTATTTAACAACACTTAACATCGATTATACGAATTCAAATTTTGACAGTGGTTGTTTCTATCCCTAACTCACATTTTAGAACTATTTTAAAGCACTAATGCTGGGTTTTTGTTTCATCTGCAAATGGTAAATTATGCCTTTAAAGTGGGTGTTGTAACTTTATGTACCATTAAGCAGTGAACAAATAAGGAGGGGCGGGGGCAAAAAAAGGGGTAAGTAAAAAGCCCATGCATATCAAATTAGTTACATAACGAAGTAAAGACTTGCCCATTAATTTGATAACTACCCTCAGTCATAATACCATGATATCAATAACATGAGATTATATACATTGGACGAGGTTGGAGGGAATAATAACGTATACGTATCTCTCGGATATCAAAGCAACACTTTAGTTAATCAATACATTTAAAGGTATGTGGCCTATACAGAACCACAAAAATCATATTTTCTAAAACTATTGACGATGAACACAGAATGAATTTGTTGTGTAGACGTTATTGAGTGTGGGTATGTATGTATGAGTGTGATGTGTGTTCTGTTTTGTCCGTTGTTTGCTTTTCCGGTAAAGGAATTATTCATTTAAGAAATTGTACGAGCTTTCTGACCTGAAGAATGTGATATCTCATTCTTTGTTGTTGATAGCTCCTCTAAAGTTATAATAGCTTTCCATTTATTGAAAACATTTTAGTCATGATCCTTTTTATGTCCGTGGAACATAATTGTCAATTGACTCGACATTGAGCATTGTTGAGTTCTAATAGGTATAGAAAAGGAGAAACACATGGGAAAAAAGTAACTGATAAATTCGTGTTTGAACTTATGCTCTTTAACTGTTTAATACATTCACTCAAAATCCAAAATGCTTTCATATTAAAGGATAACTATAGTATATAACATATACATGCACACATATCTTATGGTTGTCTTCAATATGCAAGTTTTTCTTTTAGAACTTCGCTGTATACACGGTAATGCGATCAACGCAAACGCCATCAACAGAGTACTTCAACACACAATGAAAGAAGAAGTATTTTAGTATTATATATTGCTCAAAATTATACTGTCATAGTGCTGAACAGCACTTGTCTTAAAACGCAAAGCACAAAGAAATCAAAGGTAGACTTCACCGGAACTGTAACATCTAAATATCTAAAACTCGTTGATTTTGAACTTACGGGCCGTTTTAAGTGCCTTATTATACGATGACTTGATGAAATTAAAATTCAAAATGCATACAATTCCGAGCTTTCCATTTTGAAGATTGATAACTCCATCATCATCGTTGCAAAAACTTCAATATAATACCAGTTGATAATGATGATAATAGTTACAATAATGATAATAATGGTGATAGTAATGATAATGCTATAATGATAGTAATAACGATAAAATAACAATTATGATACTCATTTCATAGCACAGCTATTCTCTTTACTGCACTGCAACAGAAGACTTCTTTCTGCTCGTTTGTTTGTTTGTTTATTTGTTTGTTTGTTTGTTTGTTTGTTTTTTGTTTGTTTTGGTTTTTTTAGTTGTAAGTACCAAATCATCGTCGCCATATCAACCAAACATGCCCCAAATTCAACCAGGGAAAAATAAAACTTTACCCTGAAATGATTTTGATATACAAAACTTTGAGCAAAAACATGGATGAGAAACAAAACAAAAAAAACCTTTTATTTTTCATGAAATTCATGATTTTAGCGCATTCCGTTTAGCTCAGTTTGTGTACATTGTTTATGAATATAATTATGCGCGTATACATGTTTAAACTGTGTACATTATGATACAGTGTACAGGTTTGAAAGCACAACAAAATAGATACATGTCTTGTTATCATATTAGGCGCGGCCATAAAGATTATTCATTTACAAATACATCATTTTTACATAAAAACGTCATACCAATTATCATCATCAGGTATGTCTGGAGTTCAGCCTTTAAATTTTCACAGGAAATTGATATCCTTATTTTGAATGAGTAAGATGATCTATTTAGCCCTACACAACATATTCTTTCTTGTTACAGAACGTAGATTCTTTGTATACAGATGAAACAAAATACTGGATATAATATGTTTCTTAGATGAAGCAGTAGTTCTGATATAATAATTGATGTCAGAAGATTAATTGACGAGAAACTGTGAAGACACATGAAATATAACAAGACACAATATGGGTACATCTCAACTGCATATTTTATATAAAAAAGACAGACAGTTATATCTTAACCTGTAACTTCTCTTCGAAAAATGATTTCGTGGGATTTTGTTTTGCATCCCGTATGACTTAATTTGATAGAAATGACGATTGTATAAAAGGATACAATATAAACGCTTTATGAGATGTGATGTGTGGAAACCAACCCTAAATTTACAAAGAATAACGTCAAATCAACTGTAATAAGTATCTTTGGCAGCAGTGGCGTACCGTGGGTCAAGACATGGGGGGGGGGGGCACCTCATGGCGGCAACATCAGAATTGCATAACGGTACAATTAAATGCGAGCGAGCGGAGTGAGCGAGCTTGAAAATTTTGACATTTTACAGTCCCCAAACTGCCGTTTGTAGCTACATATATATAAATATATATATATATTTTATATATATATATATATATATATATATATATATATATATATATATATATACATATATATATATATATATATATATATATATATATACATACATATATATATATATATATATATATATATATATATATATACATATATATATATATATATATATATATATATATATATATATATATATTATATATTTATATATATATTATTATTATTATTTTTTTTTTTTTGCTTTGGACATTAAGGGGCTTACACCGGGCGCAACTGCTGGCAATTGCTGGCAGTAACATCAGGAGAATGGCATAACGATTAAATGCGAGCGAGCGAAGCGAGCGAGCTTGAAAATTTTGACATTTTACAGTCCCCAAACCGCCGTTTGTAGCTATATTTTTTCGCTTTGGAAATTAAGGGGAGGGGGCGCACCGGGCGCAACTGCTGGCAATTACTGACAGCAGCATCAGGAGAATGGCATAACGTTTAAATGCGAGCGAGCGAAGCGAGCGAGCGTGAAAATTATGACATTTTACAGCCCAAAAACTGCCGTTTGTAGCTAAGTTTTTTCGCTTTGGAAATTAAGGGGAGGGGGCGCACCGGGCGCAACTGCTGGCAGTTACTGACAGCAACATCAAAAGAATGGCATAACGATTAAATGCGAGCTTGAAAATTTTGACATTTTACAGTCCCCAAACTGCCGTTTGTAGCTACATTTTTTCGTTTTGAAAATTAAGGGGAGGGGGCGCACCGGGCGCAACTGCTGGCAATTACTGACAGCAACATCAGGAGAATGGCATAACGATTGAATGCGAGCGAGCGAAGCGAGCGAACTTGAAAATTTTGACATTTTACAGTCCCCAAACTGCCGTTTGTAGCTACATTTTTTCGTTTTGGAAATTAAGGGGAGGGGGCGCACCGGGCGCAACTGCTGGCAATTACTGACAGCAACATCAGGAGAATGGCATAACGATTGAATGCGAGCGAGCGCAGCGAGCGATCTTGAAAATTTAAGTCATGTCGCCCCCTGGATCCGCCACTGGTAGTCAAGGGTGTCCGTTTATGTTCATGATTGGGGGAGGTATAGCCAGAGAGGGGGCGTCGAAGTGACCAAGCGGGAGAAGGATGTCCAAAATGTGTACTTTATGTAGAGCGTCCCCTAATTGTCTGTGTTTGTGAGTGTGTGTGTTTCATATAGATGGAAAAGTTAGGAAATAGCCAAGGTCAAGTCTTATTATTGGCAATGCAAGGCATTTTAATATAGACTAGTATGTAAAGCAACACTGCAAAATCAATGATCCAGCTTTGATAGCAAATGTGTACAACCTACATCACATTGCGCAACATTGCAGCGACTCTTTTTGCCGTTCCGATGTTCTGAGTACACTGCGCACATCCTGCTTATATTCAAAATGCCAACCAGGAATCAAGTTGAATCACAATCTTTTGTCGTCTGCGGGCTTTTTGAACAATGTTTCACTATACCTCTTTAGTTATATGGTTAAAAGAAATCTTAGAAAAATATCTTTTTTCTTGATCACCCTTTCATGTCGATTTCAAAAGCAGTTTATACTAGCCCTTGAATTACCATTTTGGTACATAGTTTTTTTTTTTGTTTTTTTTTTTTTACCAGCGGATTGGGGGGGGGGGGGGCACGTGCCCCCCCCCCCCCCATGCCCCCCGTAGTTACGCCACTGTTTGGCAGTACAGTTGTATATAATGGGCATCAATGATTATTTCGATCGCGAGTCTGGAGCCGTTATTTGGATGCGTCGAGATCAATCTGAGTGTATGTACCAGGAGTGGATAGTGCAAGTTCGTCTGAAATGGTAAAGACAGGATTGGTGAAGTCAGTTGAAGGTAACGCCCCTTTCTTTTCTTTGGTGATTTCCTTTGTATCTTCGACATTATCACAGTCGTCTGCCGCGTATTTCTCTTTGGTCTCCGAACCATCACTGGGCTGCCTCCTGGAAAATAACAAACAAACAAACAAATAAACACACAGACAAAATTATCGATTTCTAAAGATAATATTAACCATAATTTGATTTCACAATAATCAAAAATATTGTAATGTGGCAGTAAAAAGAAATTACCAGCAGTGCAACAAACACAGCAATTTGTAGAAGCAACCGTAGTTATGGTAGTATGACAGTTTGATATTATCAGTACCATTAGCAATGTAATTACGTCGCCGCTGAAGATGATATCAATGATAATGACAATGAAGATGATTGAAATAATGATGATTATATAGTAATGGTAGTGATATGGTATAAGAAATGATAGTAATAATAATAATGATAACAATAAAAATAATAATAACAATTATAACAAAATAAAAAAGTAATGATTATATTGATCAATAGTGATGGTAATCAAAAAGTGAAAAGATATTTTTGAGGATGAAAACATAATTATGAAAAGTACTAAGAGAAGATCACACACACAAAAACACACACACACACACACACACGAGAAATCCCCACTGGATTTTAGTCTGTTACCTTCTGAAATTTTCGGCTTCTTCCATGGTGACTGGGAGCTGCCTTCCCCGGGTTTCTGGGTAGAAGAATGAGAGGAGTCCTGCTGCCACGGACGAGGCTCCGTAGATCACGAGAGGTAGAGGTTGCCAAATCTTATCTAGAGTCAGGATGAGGGGGGCGATGATGCCTGCCACTCGGGAAAACATCGAACAGGTGCCGATAGCCGCACCCCTGGACAGACACAGGGAGATAGCATGATGTGAATAAGAATAAAAACATAGACAGTGACAATAAGAATAAAAACATAGACAGTGGCAGCGACAGCGAGAAACATACAGGTGATGGGGGGGGGGGGTAAAGAGAAACACTTTTAACGACATACACTTTTTAATCTGTCATTTCGCCTTCATGACAAATGGAATCTTGATATCTAATTCACTCTTTCCATGAAGTGTTGAATCAAATATTGAAAACCAGCAAATATTCTTATCCTCTAACGTTGATTAAACTGCTCCTGCTCTTTTCAACTATGTCGCTGTATTCAACCATGATGCCGTAGGATATCACTGCAGGAGGTGTAGTGGGCTGGCAATTAGGGGTAACAGAGGGCACCTTGGATAATTATGATGATGATAATTATAATAATAAGGTCTTATTTATCCAGGGTAGCCTCTTCAGTGTTGCCACTGCTCTATACCAGAGGGCCCTGCCATCATTATTACCCCAGAGTTGACAGGTACCCATTTATACACCTGAGTCGAGAGGGACATAGTGGGTAAAAATATCTTGTCCAAGGACGTAAGCACTGAACGGGATTCGAACTCGAGTCCTCCGATCGGGAGTCGGGAGTCTTATCCACTATGCCACATGATTAAGAGAAATATCAAGGTCCACGTGGCAGTGACCCCTCTCTCAAAACTGGGATAATCGAAGGGGGAGGTGAAATTCACTGCAGCATGATTACTTTTACGACAAACCTTTCATGAAGTGTCATAAAACATTGTAGATAAACGCTAAAAATAAGAAATTTATTGTACGCATTAGTCACTGTCAACTATACAATACAAGACGTCATGTTTGCTTAACCATGTATTGGCTGATGTGTACACTAAGTTCATCATGGATGTATATATAACTACTCGGGTCATGCAAGATAACTTTTTAGAGCCAACGTGTAGAAGTCAAGAGGAAGGTCAAGGGGTATAAATAGCTAGAGGAATAGAAGAACTGATGTCAACAACCTTTAGCTTTCTTTGAGTGTAGTTCTGTGTCACGTGATAACAACAACAACAACAACAACAACATCAACAACAACAACAACAACAACAACAACAACAACAAGAAAAGATCCTAACCTAACATCAGTAGGGAAGAGTTCTGCTGTGAAGAGATATGTGGTACCGAAGGATGCTGCGATGCCAAATTTACCAATCATAGCCACTACCGTGAGGGCCACCCCAGGAGCTGTAGTTCGAGTAATAACGTGAAGAAAACAAGAAAATTAACTCCATTTCACGGTGTCTCTAAAACCAAGGAGGTTCTAGAGAATGGAGTCACAACCGTCTTATTTCCTTTGCTAGATGTTCGAAGCCGCCGCTCAAAAATATTTGAAGCATGTGCAAAACAGGATCTGCCGCGCGGATAGGAAGACAATTGACTCGTGTCTCATTGCATAATCACTAGCCACTTTCAAAGGAAGATATTTCTTTGTGATGGTAATTACTTTTCGCTATCCATTCTTATAAAAGGTAGGTGGTACAGACATGAGGATGCGCGAATAGAAATTGAGCAAAAAATGCTGAAATGAAGACGAAAATTACTCGACTGGGCATATGCGGGCACTAATCTGATATATCTATCAATAAAGAATTATACTTGAAGATTATTCCATATTAGTCTCATTTGTGGAAACTAAGCGGAAAAGTGATAAAACCAGCTTTCCAGGATGGTACAGTTGTAAACATTTTCACATGATACAGCTCAGATTTACATTTTCTGGACGGAAATGTCTTTTGTTTTACATGCTTTATCATTAATTGAAATTTCATTTCATTTGATAAATAGATAAGCAAAATATGGCCAAAATTATGAAAACGTTCAAAATTAATCTTCAGAACGCTAAGCAAGACGGGGGCAAGGAACATCGATCGTCAAAGGCACAAGTGCACCTGTGGAATTCCTTTGTACATCAATTGAAATCTGACAACTGTTTGAATAATCACAGCCAGTTGGAACTCCAATGTATAAAACCTCCTTGCTAAAACCAAGAGGCTGCATTTCTTGGGACAAAACGAGTAAACGGTCTTTAGCATTATAGCTTCTCTATAAAACACATCAGAGTAAGTGTTCATACGTACACATTCCATAAATCAATGCAAATATTTCACCAAACATTGTCTTTAGAAATGTGAATGTCTTTGATGAGTTATTTTAACTGGCGACATCTAAAATGGATTGGCAAGGCCTGATTGGATTAAAATTTCTACTTTTCATTTTATTTGACCAAAGAGAAATAAAGAAAGAGGCAGGTAGAGAGGGGGGGGGGGGGGGGGACAGAAAGATATATAGAGATGGGGGAGGGGGCCCTTCGACTCACGGATAAACGATGTGCATAGACAGGCAACCCCGCCCGACAATAGGAAGCTGGCAAGGCTGTACTTCCGGCCAATGATATCGACGAGGAATGAGGCTAAGATGTAAGCTGGCGTCTCGACTGCCCCAGACACTGCGAAGGCCACGTAGTCATTGACACCGAGGTTGGACGTGTTCAGTGACAATCCATGATATACCAAAGAATTCACCATCCTTGTGACGTATGAGTCACATCGGGAAGGTCGCAAATATAAAAGAAGTTATAAGAATCATTGCATTGCTTATGTGCTTGGGTTAAACTAGACATCTTATTCGTTATTGTTTTATACTGTTGATTATTTTTCTATTTCTTGTATTCCTAAAGTTTGATAGGGCCTAAATCATTCTCTGTATTCTGTGACTAAATCCACCTCTCATCCAAGTCATTCCTGCTACTGTAAACACGTATATTCATATCAGTGATTTGAATAGTGAGGTTAAAGATCTGTGAGGTGTGAGAGGAGTTGTTATTATGACCATGTCTATTTGAACTATTCTAAGACACAGACTTAATACTTTATCTATATATTGCATTGTATTTACCTCCAAGTCAATGGAATGGAAGATCATATCATAATAATCATTGTACAAGTGTATCTTTAAATACTCTAAATAACATCGCAGGGATACATACCAGAGGAAAATCAGGTTGATGGTTCGAATCCTCATACGAGGAGTTCGAAAAAGGTCAAATCCAGTCTTTGGTCTTTCTTTGGGAGCCTCTTCCTATATAAGTAAGGAAAGATCAAATAATAAGTCATATCTTTTTTTTTTTAGCTTCATTGAATATTTGCAGATATTAAGCGGAACATGATTTTAACAGTTTGACTGAGAGAGTCTAAATATCTGTAAGATGTCAAATATTTATCATGGAGAGATGAATATATTCTCGACACAGAATGGACATGTTCTAGCAGATGTAAATGTGAGATCTAAGAATCTTACCAACTTCTTGATGTCTTCTTCGGAAATGAACCTATCGGGTACGGGCTTCTTGTTCGCCCGGGCGATCTTGGCTAGTGTGACTTCCGCCTTATCGTACTTCCGGACAGAGATCTGCCATCGGACAGACTCCGGTAGAAGGCTGTTGAGAGAGTGGACATAGGGTAAAATGCTTGGAAGCATGGTATGTCACATGAATGAAAAAATTATGAAAACAAAAAGATTCAGATAGCTGCTTCATTGGTTGACTTGGCATTATACCAGTCTAGACAGACATATCAAGTTAATGAAATCATCGAAGCTGGTCTTCTTTCATCAATCAATCAATCTATCTTCTATCTATCTATCTATCTATCTATCTATCTATCTATCTATATTCTATCTATCTATCTTCTATCTATCTATCTATCTACACTGATCTATCTATCTATCTATCTATCTATCTATCTATCTATCTACTTATCTATCTTCTATCTATCTATCTATCTATCTATCTATCTATCTATCATCTATCTATCTATCTATCTATCTATCTTTCTGTCTATCTGCCTTTATGTACAGCCGTACATATCTGACTGTTATTGCTATTATCATTTTCATTTTTGTCGTTATAATTTATAATCATAAATAATACTATGATCAATATTATTTTCATCGTAGCTAAGCAGACTGACTGTTATAAACCACCGAGAGCACAAATTTTTTTCATTTCGACAAGTCCATGGAAACTAAATGAATACATTATAAAAACAGAGACGAAAGAAGACTTGAAATATTAAGCTATTGTCTTACAAACATTTTTATGGATCATTTTATTATTAATGGAAACACTTTATCGATCAATATACAACATAATACAGTACACAACATTAACAATATCTGCTTAGTGTTTTTTTTTTTTTGTGTGTGTGTGTCTTTATGCTTAGGAAAGGAGGGGTGGAGAGGAGGCGTGAGACAGTAGGATATTGTCTTACAACATGATGGCAATATAGAAGACAGCCGCACTGGTAACTACGAGTTCCAACGTCTTCCAGTAAGGAATGAAGTATGCAATGAGAGCCAGAGTCATGTAGCCGAAGGAGAAGGGTACGTTGAAGAGAAGCCCCACCAGACTCCTCTTAGACGGACCAACAAACTCAGTGCCTGCAGAGAACAGGAGAAACAATTCATTACCAAACGACTCTCGACGAAACAAACTAAAGAAACATGAAACATGCACCTCCCTCCCCCCCCCCAAAAAAAAACACACAAACAAACAAGGAAAAGGACGAGGTTATGAGATGTAATCCACATGCATCTTATGACTATCCTGGAAATATTAAAATGCTTGAAGTGATAGCTGTGATTACCACGCTAACAAATCTACCAGTTACTTCCGCCTCACTCGGCGCAGGTGTCAACCGACCAGGTTGCACGCGCTCTTACTCGCAGCCATGGCAGTATATCAACTTTCTCTCTTATCTGTCTTGTTCGTGGAGTACTTATAACAAGTATTCCTTCACACACCATTCAGATAGGCTGTGCTCAGTGGCTGTTTCTAATCCATTTACTCCTTGCTAATGACATGACTCACAAACAATATGTGGTAATCTGATTCTCTACCTGCAAACTACTTAGTATACCATACAAACCCATACACTTACCGATCCACTTTGCATACAGGGCAACCCGCACTTTCACGTAAAGCGGACGGGAGATTGTGATGAGCATACATCATTCAGACTCGAGATTAAATGAGGCAAGTTTGTAAAATGGTAATAAGTTATCTCCTTTTATTCCTTCTTCTGTTTTCATTGTTACTGTTGTAATTATAGTTTTGTTAACATCCGTGCATCGACATCTTCGTTGTATTTGTGTCGTTACATTATTCTATCGTCTTTACTTTTTTATATACCTCCAGTGATATCATTAGGCTTTTGACTTTTTCATTAGTTGCGTAATCGTTTTTCGAAAATATAATTCATTTTGTTCATTGTTTTAATGTGTGGGGGGGGGCTATTGATTGTGATGATTCGTCAATGCGACTAGGATGCTTCATTTGCCACTCACCGATGATAAATGTGATGATAAAAGTAGAGATGGAGGCAACGCCCTGGAAGAATCGAATGACGGTGAAGACCCACCAGCTGGGTGAGAATGCCATGGCCACTCCAGTGATCAGACGAATGATGTGACATAGCATCAAAGTCTTCCAGCGACCGATCCTATGTAACATTTTGATACAAATAGTACACATCAGTAAGGGCATTAGCAGAAATTATACCCATCACACAAGGAAATTTTGGAACAGTCTAACACATCCGTGGCGATATCCGTTGGTGTTTGGACCATTTCTAAGATGAGAGTGTCAGTAATTATATTAATGCCCAAACAAGAGTACACGCCATGAGTTCTACACCCGCGAGTTATACAGTCCACGAGTTATACAGCCCACAAATACAGCCCATGAGTTCGACACTAATCAAATAGGGTCCATGAGTCCGACACTATGTAGCCAAACAAAGCCCACAAGACCATATAGGTACTGCGATGCAATGTCAGCTCGTGGGTCTTTTAACTCAGTGTCGAACTCGTGGGCCTGTTTTGCTTAATGTCGAACTTGTGGGCCTTATTTGCCTAGAATAGAGCTCATGAGTCTTATGGCCCGTGGGCTGTATGACTCGTGGGCGTAAGTCTCGTGGGATGACCCCTAATGGTGTGTACTATTCGTTTGATAGGAATGATGAAGCAGATCCTTGTCGTTTGATAAACTACTCTCATCTCAAAGTCCCAATGTTACTAAATCTACATCTAACTTAGATCTGACGTTAGATCCGAAAGTTCGGTCAGATGATTCTTTTCATCAAAGGGAAGGGAGTTGGTGTATTATTAATGTGTATTGATCCTTGACCTCTACCCCATTTTCCCGCAGACCCCTTCACCCCCCCCCCAAAAAAAAAAAAAAAAAACAACAACGTTCCCCTGCCCCTGCGTTATACTTCACATGTGACCGGTCACAAGCAAAATTACGTATAATAGGCAAAAAATATATGCCTTGAGTAAGCTCTCAACTAACAATTTGATTATAGGATTAATCTCTTCTGTATTTCATATTATGATATGATAATAAAAGATGATCGCAGTCCATATTTATTGCCCTATCTAAGCTCTCTGTGATGCAGACGGCAATATTTAGAATTATATGCTTGACATTATTTCCCTTGCAGACGATTTCAAGACCGAGAGATTATTTTTATCGATTTCATTGTGATTGTTGGTTGCATAATTTCTGTACTTGGACCATTATTGTCTTGCTATAGTAAATGTTTCATCGCATTTAAACGTGTGGCTATTTTCATTCTGTTAAATGTCATGGCTTGTTGATTACGAACCGGAAATGATGATTTTGCACTAAACAGATGGGAGATAATACATTATGTATATAAAGTTCGATCTGGGTGTTTACTTACAGATCTCCTAAAGTGCCAAATATGATTGATCCAGCCAGATAACCGCCGTAAAACACTGATTGGGATACGTCTGTCAGGTCTTCTGAACCACACACCAGGTCAAACTAAGATACACAAAAGAAACTGACTCACAATTATTGCCTTCACCAGTTCTTCACATTTTTCGAGATGTTTGTCGACCATATAAGTAACGACAGCAGTATATGAAAAGTAAGAAGAATGATGACAGTGACAACAATAATGATAATGACCACGATTAATACTGATAATAATGATTATAATGCAGACACTCATATATCACTATCATCAGTATCATAATCATTTCGGGAGATGATCATTATTCCGAAACACACACATTTCCTATACTTGGCAATGCTTCTCGTCAATCCGAAAATGAAAAAGGGAACCTTCGTAAATTCGAACATTTGGGGCGTTATTCCGAAGGTTAGTTATTCCGAAGGTTAGTTAGTCCAAGAACAAAATAAGGTTCGTTAATCCGAAAATGAAATGAGGTTCATTCTTCCGAAAATTGAATAAAATGTGATTTGTTATAAGAATACCTCCGAGACAATGGATGATTTATACTGCGATGTATCATAGACCCAGCCATCTGGACAAGGTATGTATGGACGGGAGTTATAGTTGGTTGGATCGATGTGTGGTGTGAAGGGAACTCCAGACACATTGAACATCTGACACTGTTCGTAAACGAGCTGACCATCTGCGCTGTAGTTTGCCGGGATGCTAGCCACCTTCATCTCCTCCTTACACGTCTCTGCGTCCAAGTCGTACGCACTGCAGTCAAAGTCTTCCCATGAAGCTACCTGTACATAGACGAGTGGGTCGATAATAAAATATACATTTTCCGCTTCTTGTTAATGTCTATGACATAAACAATGATTGCGAGTTTTGCAAAATAGTAACAGTCCTTTGAATAACGTGTTTGAACAATCATTAAAACAAAATAGTAACTTAAGCCCCCGTTCCACTATCACGATTTGGACCCCGATCTGTCCCGATCTAGCAGATCGGGAGAGAGCGGCAAAAGCGTAGCAGCAGCGTGTGGAGGTCGGGGTTGGAGCGAGCAGTTTTTCAGATCGGGAAGAAATTTTGAACCGGTTCAAAATTTCTTCCCGATCTCCCCGATCAAAATTGACATATTTTTAATCGTACGGCAAGCGGGGAGAGCGTAGTGACAGCGTAAACGCAGCGGGGAGAGCGTAATGACGGCGTAAACGCAGCGGGATGAGCGTAACAAGGTCTTTCTGAGTGTAGTAACATCGGCACAAGAACGCGAAGTAAATTTAGCTGTAATTTTCGAAGAAGAAGAAGAGATGAAGAAAAAGAAGAGAAGAAAGCAGCGAAGCAGCTACCCAAAAGGCGAAGAAAGAGAGACTGCACGTGATGCTGAAAGAGGAGGAAGAAGAGGACATAGTGGAATTCTGAAGAATATGAAATAATCTACAACTGGAGGAAGACGGACTATAAAAGCAAGGACATCAAGAAAAATCCTTTGAAAAATCAGCACGTCTTTTTTTATACAATGCATTGCTGCAAAAGAACCGTGAGTTGAGGAGGCTCTTCAAGTTCAAGTTCAAGTTGATTTATTTCACTTCCAACAAACAAATAATAAAGAATACTAAGAAACGCTCATATACACAGACGTCATGAAATCAGTACCACAATGCGATGAACAGAATAACATTGTAAAAGAGATACAGGCAAATTATCAACAGAGATACAAATAACCGTTACGTCACTGTGGTAAATGCATACAAAATATTGCTGGAAATGGAGGGGACTGCTAGAAAGCAGAGCTTGTAGTATTAGCATGCAGTCCCCTCATAGAGAAAAATATATAATTGCAAAAAACAGCAACAACAATTAATTATCCTAAGCGGTAGCAAAAAAAAAAAAAAAAAAAGACAGACAGAGTAATACACACATACATGCACACATACGGACGCACATTAACAAACACATGGCGGCTCTCTTGTAAGGAAAAAATTGATGAGAGGATAGAAAGATATAGTAGTGAAGAAGGTAGTAAGTCCGACGTGGACAAGGGGGGGGGGGGAAGAGGGGAGAGGAGAGGGAAATGGTGGGTCATAACCAGGGCACTGGAGGCACAGAAGCACGGGCTCGCTGATGAAGAAAGAGTAGTGAGAATTGAAAATCAAAAGTAAAAAAAGAAGAATGAATCTTCGAGTTCCACAGTATATTTCTTCGGTTCTGCATGCTAATAAGTTGACTGACTGCTGACCCACAGTCGAATCGGGGTACATCGGGGCACATCGGGCACTTTTCAACTCTCTGAACGGGGTAACAGCGTGATAAGATCGTATAGATCGTTCAGAGCGTAGATACAGCGTGCATTGATCGGATAACAACGGCAACATCGCACTAACAGCGTAGCTACATCGTTCTAAAGCGTACCGGCAGCGGCAGAGATCGCAATGTCTAATTCCCGATCATCGTAGTAAGAGCGTAGCAAGCACTTGGTAGTCGTAACTGCAGAGAGCGTTCTAACATCGTACTGTGTCCAGATCGGCTCAGGTTTTACCCGATTCTACCCGACCTGAGAAAATTGTCAAATCGTAGCGAGAACGGCATAGTGGAACGGGGGCTTTAATGATTATCTCGCGTAGAACAAAATATTTATATATAACAGTTGCTTAGATGATTTGATTGTCCTATACGCTATAAGCAGTTTACTCAGTGAATCAAGCTTGTAGGATTAAATATGTAACACACTTAAATATTTCTCTTTACGAAATGATAACTATCAAAATCTTTCCAGAATCGTTGAAAAATATGACGCTACTTCCATTTTAATTTTCAAAGCGACTGATGTTGTGGAAGCTATTTTAAAGGGGACCACTGGGCTATAAGGAAGACCTTTGTTTATCTACTTTTGTTAAAAGACAAATCAATGTAATACCTACACCATAGCTTAGATATAAATTTTTGGGAAGAAAAATCCAAGTAACGTATAGAAAAGTAAAGCAACAGCCGCATGAACGCATGTTTACGGCATGTATTGTCCTGGTTCAGTATTCAATAAACTCTGAATTAAAATGCATTCGCAACCCCTAATTTTTGGAGTAATACCGAGATCGTCTAAGAATGTTGTCTTAACGGGAAAATGAGCAAACTGCCAAGATTTGTTGAATTAAACGTGTTTAAGCGGTTTATCAAATACTACCCCTGGTGTGGTGTTAACAATAAACCATTATTTAAAGCATTTCCTGTATAGTCGTGCAGCATCATCACGCACGCACGCGCGATGGTTGCGACTATTAGTAATACATGTATTCAGGGGCTGGCGTTATCGCATCGCTCTGTGTTTCATCGATTGCATCGAGTTAAGTATCGATATTGGTTATCAGAGAGCGTCAAGCCGGGAAAAGTGTGTACAAACATGACAAATAATGTCGTCCTTTGTGGAGTCGGTACGAATGTTTGAAATGAACATAGTTGAGATATATGTTTATGAGGGGGTTATCTGTTATAAAGCGAAGCAAGCAAAGTCCTTGTCCGGCAGTTCCCTTTAAGTATGCAGGCCTATACATGAAAAATATAAAACATGTCATGAGAAATTACACTTCTGTATCTCTGAATCATTGACATTTCGTGTATTGTGTAGACTTTGTCGAAAATTTGACAAACCATTACTTGTCATTTCGTCATCAAAGGCGTTATGGATCACACCTGTTCCTATTCATTGAAAATCAAAAGATGTGGAGCTAAGACGGGAAAATGGTAGTAAGGAAGTTTTGAATTCCGCAGAGTATCATTACTCGTGTAGAAAATTGTCCTTATCATCCTTTTCATAAAAGATATGCTACAAACGTATTGCATCTTTGAAGAATATATGACATAATGACATATCAACATGAATAATTGATGTGAAATTTAAGCTCATTAGTCATAATCATCACGATCATTTCCTATGAGAGAACCAACCGACTTGGGATGATGGAAAACGCCGGTCTCTTCAAAGAATAATAACACATAATTATGGCTGCTTACCAATCGTATACAAGTTATACTTATCTCACTATTTAATAAATCGGTCGTAAAAATAGTAATGATGGTGATAGGAAAACCCACGTGATGAGAGGGCCAGATTGCTGAAATCCTTCCAGAAAATATAATCAAAGATCCGCTCATCTTGAACTTCAAACAAAACGCCCTGTTTTTTACAAGGCCGTAAATGACAAAGAAAACGGTTTATTACCACTCACGTCATGCAGTATTGAGTTTCCTTAGTATTAATCAATCAGCCCCTTTGCAATGACCTAGAATCGATCCCTTTATTTACCACCAAGACAACCCTATGTACATTTGGTAACTAAATGATTATAGATTAACCAACTTAAAGTAAGAGTTTTCGCGATCCACAATAAGATCGATCGGCCCTCATATGTGGAATGGTCTTCCAGATGATATTAATAATGTCTTCATTCAATACTATATGTTCAAGAGAAAACATGGAGAACATATCGTAAAATATGTGCATTGGTGACTTCTTTTGATTGACCAATTATTGATGCTACTATGGATATCAATAGTTTTTGTTTTGTTATGTTATGTATTGTTTTGTCTTGGTGTTAGTTACAATCTTTATCTTTTTGTATTTTCCATTCTTTTTTCGGAGTTGTATAAGTTGTGGAAATAAAAGATGAAATGAAATAACAATGAAATGAAAGATATTTTGCTTTCTCACGCTGTGAAAAGACTGCTACAACGATTGAAATGTCTATTATATCGATTTACTCGTTTTTGTATCGCTGGGATGTAGTAACGTTCTGTTAAAAGCCACTGTTTATAATTGGAAGCAGTGATTAAAACATTCGACTTATTACATTTGAAGCATATGTGTAGTCCAGTTGTATAAAAAAATATCCTATACCATGTAAGAATTTCGCAATAAACGATAAAGCCCCCCAAATTAAAAGGAGATATCACTATTTTTTTTTTCAATAAGCCGTAACTGTAGAAGGTTTACGACAAGCGATTTCGATAAAAACTGTTGTTCACATGTTTTATATTTAACAAAACTTAACACTAATCATACTGATTAACTTAACTTTGATTGTACTGATTATCTTTTTTATTTATATTGTTTGTTTCTGTCCCGAACCGACATGTAGAACCGTTTTGAAGCATTAAAGCTGTTATTTTTTCTGTAATGTGCAAATGGTAAATAATGGCTTTAAACATGTCTAAAGCGTCAGCTCTTGTTTCATAAAAGCAAAATTTTAGATACTGTTACATTACCAAGGAGGCATTTCAGGGAAGCAGTATAAGGGATTTGGTTTATACGTACTTTACACCAGTGGTCCATTGAAGCTGCGAGGAAGACCGTAATCATCGACATCCAAGAGTTACTGAAGACCATAGTGCATACGAGGGCGAATACGCGCTTCTGGTACGGCCCGAATTCACCGACATCTTTCAGGATATCATCCAAGTTAATCATGGTTGACTCCGATGTCGAGTAGAGTCTGTCCAATCCAAGAGTAACAAGGCTCGATGTCCCGTCGCAGAGTAGTGCTTCTCACCG
Source organism: Diadema setosum (assembly GCF_964275005.1). NCBI lineage: Eukaryota > Metazoa > Echinodermata > Echinoidea > Diadematoida > Diadematidae > Diadema > Diadema setosum. Next base: position 34,916,023 of record NC_092703.1, read on the forward strand.
AATGATGGGGAGATGAAAATCTACTTGACAAGAATCCGCACCAATTTCGCATACGAGATACGCTGGTTTCTTTTCTTCTTTTTTTTTTTAACTCAGAATCTGGGTGTAACTTCAAAAAAAAAAAAAGACGATATAAATAGGTGAGATATCAGAGAAGATGCATGACAACAATTTGTTGTACGCACCAGAGTATATAACAAAACGTCATGTAATAGATAAGAAAATTGTCAACCTGCCGGTATCGGACGAGGAGAAATTTATACCATCCGCTGTCTTTTGGCGGAGTCGTACAATATTGTGAAGTGGTTTTGAACAACTACAGCACTCGGAGATTTGTGCCACTTATATCTTTTGTTTGCATCAAACTCTTGATGTATTCTTACCTTGCCCGCAAGAATTATTGCTTTCGCCTAATCTTGTACCATCGAGCGTTATTTAATGTTTTTAATCTTCGATAGAGTTTTTTCTTTGTGTGTGTGTGTATGTGTATGTGTGTGTGTGTGTGCGTGTGTGTGTGTGTGTGCGTGTGTGTGTGTGTGTATGAGTGTGTTTTCTCTCACTCGAGTTTGTACAATAAAAGTGACCATATAAACTGGTGCTTCTCTATCATTGGTTGAGTGTGTTTACTAAAGGGGGCGGGGTTATTATCGTAGATTCTCTTTCGAATAGGAAAACAAAACAAAAGCGATGGTTATGATGAAAATTGATTTTCTTGTTCTGACAACGTCTTATTTCTTGTTTTACTTATCGTTTTGCAGAATGAAAATCTTTCTGTAGAATTAAACAGAGCTCTTTCCCAATCTGCTTACAAGGTCATCAAGGTGTTCATTTTATGCAATTCTATTCTTATCGCCATTTCATTTATCTATCATTCAAATTGATTCATATAAGTGTTTTCTTTCGTATCTATACAGTTGGAGAAGATATGCAAAGCAATATGAATTTAGCTTTACTTGAGTTTTGTGATGGCTGCTAGATTATGACTTCGAGAATGTAGAATTTATTATGAAAATAATAGTTCTCTCGTCTTTGATTGTTTAAGCCATTGTATTTTTTAGGACAAACTGAATAAGGAGAAAGAGGGACTTCCCTATAATAGTTTAACGTTATCTTCAGAATCATCTTTACTTGCAACTGATTGACAAATTGCCCCACATCAACGTACAATCAGTGTTAAGAAGTAGCCATGATAAAAAAAAAATCATAGGCGTACATATACTCGAGCAGGATTCGAACCTACGACCTCCTGATCACCGGACAGGCGTCAGCTCCACTAGACCACCAAGCTTTCGCCCGACAGTATAAGGTGTTGGTTCTAATCCTTGCAGCATGCAGCGAGTACTGCGTAATTATTTAAATTCATGATATTCTTCCGGCGAGATGTTTTCATTGCAACTGATTGACAAATTGCCCTACACCGACGTAAATAAGCACTGAATTATTGGGGGGGGGGGGGGTTATCATGGCTACTACTAAACACTGATCAATCTCGGTGGTCTTGTGGAGATGACGCCTGTCCGGTGATCAGAAGGTCGGAGGTTCGAATCCTGCTCGAGTAGGTACGCCCATGATTTTTTTTTTTTTTTTTATCATGGCCACTCCTAAACACTGATCAATTTAGTGCTTATTTACGTCGATGTAGGGCACTTTGTCAATCAGTTGCAATGAAAACATCTCGACGGAAGAACTTCATGAATTTGAACATCTTTACTTGTATCTGGCATGTCTGGTATATGTACGCAATCTTTCCTCAGCTGCTTCGCTTCGAAAACAAAGCTAGATCCGGATCGCCTCGGAAGTGATAGTTTGTCCCATCACCTTCACAAAAGTTGATTATTTGCTTACTAACTTTCGCTTTCTGTTAATGCATTGTGTCTGGTCCTCGAATAGAAGATCAAAAGTTGATATAGGGTTGACTTCAAGAATTGTCTGGAAGGCTTAGTTGACACATTTTCAGCCTCCCCTTTCGATTGAAAGAAGTGCCACTATTTAAAGTCCACTTTATAAGCAGATCCTACTTAATGTTTATCATTTTATTGAGTCATATCTTCCTGAGAACATTCGCGTTGGTTGTAAACTGTTTCACTTTACTGCGTTATAAAGGTTATACTTTTGATAAGGTAACGCGTCTTTCAGATATTATGATAAACCTGCTGTATAACTATCTAGTTGAAGATGGCTAGTGGAATAATTTCTTTTTGTTCCTCTTGTTTGAGCTGGGTATCGAAGGTTAGATAAGAATTGGACAAATATTTGTTAACCATGTACTGAAGGTTGTCTCGGATTTCGCATTGTAGGATTTACCGTTAAACATGATGTGTTAATAGCTCCACCGCTGGCTGCTCACACTGACTGCTAAGTTACTAAGTACGAGATTCGGTGGAGCGTCGTCGGCAGAATGGACAGAATTGGAGTTCAGACTGCAAAATATGAAATCTTTCTTAAAGGTCCAGTTTACCTTTGGGAGCAGTGATTTCAAAAATGTTCAAGATATCACATTTGATGCATATGTGTAGGTCAGTTGTATCACAAAACATCCTACCATATAAGATTTTTGCAATAGAGCCTGAAATATAAGGAGATATCAGTGTTTTTCTCAATAAACCGTAACTGTAGACGGTTTATTTTGGAAACATTTTTATTATAACTATTGTTCACATTTTGTGTATTTAACAACACTTAACATCGATTATACGGATTCAAATTTTTACTGTGGTTGTTTCTATCCCTAACTCACATTTTAGAAATATTTCAAAGCACTAATGCTGGGTTTTTGTTTCATCTGCAAATGGTAAATTATGCCTTTAAAAGGTTGTTCTGGATAGATAATTAGAAAATAAGGTAAAGGTAAAGTGATCCATGACATGTATTATCCATTTGGTATGTATTCACGTTGTAGTAATCTTACTGACGCTTATATTACCACGAGCGATGTCATTTCGAGTCACATCAAAGTTATACGTTGATTGAGATACGTATTTCCAAGAAGACGGTAAATGTTTTGAATCTAGTGAATGTTAGTACAGCAAATAGCATGACCATCCCTAAAGGCTTGTTGACTAAGTGTAACCCTCTTGGATCAATTAAGAATGCTTGACTTGCCTCGTTCAACCACAGACAATAGATAGCCGCCTGTATCTGCAGGAGCACTATACACATCAAAATGTTTATTGTAAGCTCGTTTCCTTAGAAATTCTAAAATCAAAGCAGACTCAGTATACAACACATTAGGCTTCCATATCCACCAAAGATATTGCCCTATACGAACAAAACACATGCGCGCGCACACACACACACACACACACACACACACATATATATATATATATATATACACATACACACACACACACACACTTTTTAACGATATTCTTTATTTGAATTTCATCCAATATCAGGCTCATTTTCAAAATGAAATTAGTATATGAACAAAAATAAGCAGCTGCATTCTTTTCACTTGTATGCTGCTAAATCACATTATTTTTTCAATATACAATACAATTTTTTTTAAATCCCACCATGTACACAAAAGTGATATTAACTTGTATCTTAATATTAAAATATTTAAATTCACGCGCGCGGACACACACGCACACACATACGGGACATTCAGAAACAACCCGGAAGTAGAAGGCTAACGACAGATCAACAAAAGGATAGCTGTGTCCAACACACCCTAGTTCCAGTATGTATCGAAGATTGAAATCAGCAGCAAGAGCATTGTTACACCGTTCCACACATAGTGAACATTTTTAAACAATAATCCCGAAAACAAACCCAAACAAAGCAACAAACTGTGACAGTGTGCTGCAAAGAGAATAAAAAACAAACAAGAGATCAAACTCCACAAACGGTAAGATTGGTTCATTTTCAGTATTCTTTATTTCCCTCTTCCATATATCCCCCACAATTGCCTTCTACACAATATCATGCGTTTACGCAGAGGCGATTACATGTCGCCAACATGTACTAAGAGGACTAATAGGCTTATAAATATTGTAGCTGGGAACTACTGGCATACCTAATAGATTTCGTGAACGACTGTATGTCAAAATTATACAGACCTTGTGGGGACAATGTATTTATATGTTTTTATATATTTGGCAATAAGGATGTAGTTCGAGAGAAAGTTTTGAAAACTTCTTCTGATTGATAACGTTGGAGACTACATATACATGTCTTCGTAAGTAGCTTGTGAATGAGAGATTTTACTCGTAAAACATTACCTGAAAATGATTCAGCTCAACTTTAACACAAAAGCTACAATTTGTTCGTTTCCTTTTGGTGTTATGCATTTAATGAACAAAGTACAATCTCTCCGATCCTAAAACAATCTTCAGTCATAAAAACTCAACTTCAGTATCGTCTACTGACCTTCGTACAAACAGAGTAGTCTTCTACAAACATCTTATCCAAAAACACCCAAACAGCTCTTATAAGAGAGAGGCATGAATATATTCGTGCATTATATAAGAAAAAGTGTGCAAATACAAACAAATGTCCGGTGGTATAGAAATAACGCTTATCTTATGAAAAAGTGTCATTCTGGTCTGGTGTAAGTTCTTCTTGCATAGGTTTATGACTCTCCCAGAGCACAATTTGTGAACAGTCAAAATTATTTATCTACCAGGACTTCGGTTCAAAATGACCTGAAACTCTTCAAAATACGAAGTCTATGGACAGACGAATCACAAACAAAGAAGAAAAAACATGGCAATATCCAGTCATAAGGCACACATTGCGTCATACCAGGGAGGTGAATCTCCCATGTCATACACAGTTCTACACTAAGACGCAAGATTCAATGCTTACAGTATAATGGTTCTCTTACGATGTATATCATCACCATGATCAATACAAAAGCAGTAATAACAAACCTTTTTTTCTTGGTTTGGAAGCACATTTAAGAAGGAATAATAAATTCCTTAAAGCACTAAAGAAAACAAGACCAAATAAGAAAGGAAAAAGGGCAGCCGAGGTCGTTATTTTGCATTATATCAACACACAAATTAAACGATTTTTATACCTCCATTCTTTTTTATATACCTCCACTCATGGTTGGTTCAAGCTGGACAGTAATGATAAGTGGTTAGACTTTAATTTCAGCCTCTTTTTCAGGAACTCGCTTGTATCCCGACTGGTCATCTGTTCCCCCGGCCATCGCCCTGTCTTCTTTTGGTCTGGATGGAGAAATAATAATCAGTGATAATTATCAATTTCAAGCGCTGATAAGAAATAATTCCATCAAATCTCACAACAATATTAAGTGTTTTTTGTTTGTTTGTTCGTGCAGCAGTCTCCTGTTTGTCCTAAATTTAGACTTTTTCTCTTCCAAATGACCCTTTATAGGTAAATTGTTTTACTGACGCACGCCTGCTGCTTTACGCAGAGCTCTATTATAATGTCAGTGTTATCTTCTTCTGTACGGAAAATGTGACGTCATTTGTGATAACCTTTAGTATCATGCAACGGCGTAGCCAGGATTTGATCTTAGGGGGGGGGGGGGCGGTTAGTCTGCGAGGGAGCGAAGCGACCGAGCCCGAGCGAGCGGAGCCAGCGAGGGGGGGGGGGGGGAGGGTGTGGGAGGGGGGTGTCCCCCCTCCCACGGTAAGAACTTTTTGCATTTTGATGTTGTAAATGGTGCAATTTGATGCATGTTTTGCGCGTTTTATCGACGAGAAACAGTCCCACTTGTTTAAGGTAGCAGTATATTTTAGTGTAGATTATTATTGAACAATTTGCCTATAAAATGGTATAATTTAAACACACTTCTCAATATTAATTCTTTTCACTGAATATCATGAACGCGACTGAACCCGAGCGAGCGGAGCGAGCGAGGGGGGAGGGTGTGGGAGGGGGGTGTCCCCCCACCCACGGTAAGAACTTTTTGCATTTTGATGTTGTAAATGGTGCAATTTGATGCATGTTTTGCGCGTTTTATCTGCGAGAAACAGTCCCACTTGTTTAAGGTAGCAGTATATTTTGATGTAGATTATTATTGAACAATTTGCCTATCAAATGGTACAATTTAAATACACTTCTTGTGTTAATTCTTTTCACTGAATATCATGAACGCGACTGAACCCGAGCGAGCGGAGCGAGAGAGGGGGGAGGGGAGGGTGTGGGAGGGGGTGTCCCCCCTCCCACGGTAAGAACTTTTTTGCATTTTGATGTTGTAAATGGTGCAATTTGATGCATGTTAATGCGCGTTTTATCGACGTGAAACAGTCCCACTTGTTTAAGGTAGCAGTATATTTTAGTGTAGATTATTATTGAACAATTTGCCTGTAAAATTATATATATTTATATATACACTTCTTGTATTAATTCTTTTCACTGAATATCATGAACGCGACTGAACCCGAGCGAGTGGAGCGAGAGAGGGGGGAGGGGAGGGTGTGGGAGGGGGCGTCCCCCCTCCCACGGTAAGAACTTTTTTGCATTTTGATGTTGTAAATGGTGCAATTTGATGCATGTTATTGCGCGTTTTATCGACGTGAAACAGTCCCACTTGTTTAAGGTAGCAGTATATTTTAGTGTAGATTATATTGAACAATTTGCCTGTAAAATGGTATATTTTTAAATACACTTCTTGTATTAATACTTTTCACTGAATATCATGAACGCGACTGAACCCGAGCGAGCGGAGAGAGCGAGGGGGAGGGGAGGGTGTGGGAGGGGGGTGTCCCCCCTCCCACGGTAAGAACTTTTTGCATTTTGATGTTGCAAATGGTGCAATTTGATGCATGTTTTTGCTCGTTTTATCAACGTGAAACAGTCCTACTTGTTTAAGGTAGCAGTATATTTTAGTGTAGATTATTATTGAACAATTTGCCTATAAAATGGTATAATTTAAACACACTTCTCAATATTAATTCTTTTCACTGAATATCATGAACGCGACTGAACCCGAGCGAGCGGAGCGAGCGAAGGGGGATTGGAGGGTGTGGGAGGGGGGTGTCCCCCCTCCCACGGTGAGAACTTTTTGCATTTTGATGTTGCAAATGGTGCAATTTGATGCATGTTTTTGCGTGTTTCAACGAGTTGAAACAGTCCCACTTGTTTGAGGTTGCAGTATATTTTAGCGTAGATTATTATTGAACAATTTGCCTATAAAATGGTATATCATTTAAATAATCTTCTTGTATTAATTCTTACACTGAATATCATGAACGCTGTCTGCAGTTCAGCAATCAAACAGAAAAAGCATGCACACGAGGGTGTAGATAGGGGCATATCCCCTCCCACACGAAGGTGTTTTTGCGTTTTCAGACCTGAAATTCAGCGATCTGGTGCAAATTTTTGGTGCAATATTATACTTTTTCATCGAAGTGTTAAAATCACGGAATTTAGCTCTTATTCCGAATGTGCACCATCTGTGTGTATGTATAAAGTCTAGTGAGGTAGAGCTTAGGGGAAGGGGGATTCCCCTCCCGCTCGCGGAGCTTTTGCGTTTTTAGAATTGAAATAAAGCGATCTGGGTATAGCCACAGTCTACTTTTATGCATGGCGGAAGGGGGGGGGGGGGGAGGGGCGGGCGAGCAGGGAGAAGGCGTGGGCGAGTGTTATCTCCACCCTTCCCTTCCGATGGAGCTTTTGCCTGAAATTGAGATATCTCGTATACGCATAATTGATGGAATCAACATTTGGGAAATCACAAAAAAAAAAAAAAAAAACTGATGGGGGGGGGGGGGGGCTGAGGGAGGAAAGGGTCGATTAAAAGGGGAAATTCCCCTTATACATGAGGGAACCTTGAGTTTTCGGAATATAAGTGATAAGTCTTGCATGTGCACTCAGAATTATTCATATTTTGTGTGTGTGTGTAAATCTAAAAAGTGTACTAAGCTAGGGAAAGAGGCACAGAGGGGGAGGGTTTGAAAGGGGGATACCCCCTCCCAAGCACGAGAAATTTTGCATATTTTGAATTGAAATTCAACGATCTGGTGCACACTTTGAGTGAAATATTCAAAAAAATATCTTATTTGATGAAAGGTTGCAAAGGAGACCCGCTTCATGTGCATGCAAACAGTATACACGCATTTTTTTTTTCCGCCTCCCAAATCCCCGGTCCAAATCTTAGGGGGGGGGGGGGCGACCGCCCCCATCGCCCCCCCCCCCCCCCCCGGCTACACCACTATCATGCCTAGTCCCATCTCGTTAATAAACTAAGATCTTTAGGTCTTGCACTACGTGTATTGTAAATAGAGTGGACCAACATTCTCGAGTCCCATTCTTTTTTATCAAAATAGATTGGGGGGAAAAACACGACAAACTAGAATTATCACTGATGGTGATTAATACCCCCGCCCATAGTGTTGCTTTATAGTATGTGATGTCATGAGGGCAATGACGTTAATACCAAGTTTGTGCACTTGTCGAATTGGAAACAGAATAATTTTAGTTTACTGTACAATTCCAGAGTTGACACTGAGTATAAAACTTACAGCAAATGGAAACATGCTTTCCCCCAGCATCACTACACTTAAAGACCATCATACACACCAAATTTGACCTTCATAGCTTGAATGGTTTATTTTGATACAAAAATGAGTGGTTACCATGGCAACACATTTTCCTTAAACTAACACATTGGTGTCTTGCAAAAACTACACCTATAGATCATGATACATACTAAATTTGACTTTAATTGCGTGAATGATGGAAAAGTTATTCGATCTGCAAGGTTTTGGTAAAATTGTGGTTACCATGGCAACGGTTTGTGTGACAAACACAAAAATTACGTGTTCCACATCTATACCTCAGGGCCATAATGCCCACCGAATTTGGTTTCAATTGCTTGAAAACTGCGGAAGAAGTTCACTCCACAAGATTTCGAAGAAAACATGCGGTTACCATGGCAACGCTTTGTCAAGTACAAACACAAAGAGTGTCTTGCATAACTACACCAATAGATCATCATAGATACCAATTTTGAAATTGATTGCTTAAATACTGTGGAAGTTATTCAATCCACAAGGGTTTGGTAAAATTATGGTTACCATGGCAACGCATTGTCCGACAAACACAAAAAACATGTCTTGCACATCTATACCTCAATATCATCATTTACCCTAAGTTTCATTTAAATTGCTTCAAAACTGTAGGAGGAGTTCGCGACGCAAGATTTTGCAACAGACCGACCGACCGACCGCCCGACCGCCCGACCGCCCGCCCGACCAACATCGCGGTGATTCCTATATACCCCCTTCGCACACTACGTGTGGCGGGCCAACGTGGTATAATGAAACATCACCAGCTTAGTAAGAACTAGCGGTTGACGGGGATGTAATCCACTTCAAAACATATCCCAATCGGAGGCTGAACATGCTTTATTTCTCGGTGTGTGTTCTAGAAACACGTGCAATAATTTTGGTGTAAGAGCTTAGACTTGTGAGGAACCTAATCAAATAAGAATTTCATTAGAGGGCGCCATTTAATAAAAGCTACTAGGCGAGACTATCTCAACTTGGCAGGCTAAGGGGTATGTCTTGGATTTCAACCTTATTTGTTTCGATTCGTTTTTTGTTTTGTTTTTTCTATTTTGTATTTAAGGAAACTGATTAAGAGGCTACGTTCTCAATGTACCAATGTCGTCAGGTTTGCACCTTAAATGGCGTTAGCTTACACCAGGTCCTGTCATACATACTCTCCAATGTTTTCTCCTTCTTCATACGTGTCAGGCAGTTTTTGACCACGTGTTTCCGGTAGGAAGAGAGTCAAGAGACCAGCTACTACTCCAGACACACCGAAGATGAGCAAGGGAAGAGGTTTCCAATACTTGGCCAGGGTCAAGATGGGTGGAGCCACGATACCAGCTATCCGACTCACCATGGAGAACATTCCCATGGCAGCGGCTCTGGGGAGGAGGATGGGGAGGAGGAGGGGAAATCAAGCAAATTTTTTAAAGGGCATTTATACCATTATAGATGAAACAAAAACCCAGCTTCAGCGGCTTCAAAATAGTTCTGAAATGTGAGTCAGGGATGGAACACCCAACATAAAAATGTTAACCAGTATAATCAAGGTTAAGTGTTGTTAAATGTTCAAAATGTGAACAATAAACTTGTCTACAGTTAGGGTTTATTGAGAAAAATAGTGGCATCTCCTTATTTTCTAGGCTTTATTGGGAAATTTGTATAATATGGATGTTTTGTAATACAACTGATCAACACATAAAATGCATCAAATGTGATAACTCGAATATTGTTCAAATCATTGCTCCCAGAGGTAAACAATACTTTAAGGGAAGTACTGACGATTTTCGATTAATGTCAAATGATATACAATGTCCACTGATAGATAGACTCACCTTATTTTGGTCGGATAGAGCTCGGTGGTGTAGAGATACACGACGGCAAAAGCTGCCGCCACACCAAACTTGCCTATCATAGCAACAATCGTCAGGGGAACACCGAGAGCTTGTGGAGTCAATGACGAAAGAGATGAGAGATACAGAAAAGAACCCGTAACATTAAAGATTTTAGAGCCGTGGTACAGACTGGCCGCAGGCTGCAATGTGATATGAAAGGTATTGGCTCAGTAAATGATGATAGACATTAGCGTGCATTGGACAACACACCCACAGAATTCCTTTAGGATGGTGATACTTTTCTGTAGTTTGTCTAGGTTCATTAGTGATACATGCTTGCTAGCAGGGTCAGGATAATATGGAATCATATAAGATTCAATCATACAGAACAATAAATTAAGAGGATCTGTTTAAATCACTCCACTTCACTTATTTCCTTTTTTCACAAGATTTTTTTTCAACGAAAAATGTGAGGGAGTCAATTCTCAAAACTGACAGTTTTTGCCAGTCCAAGGATAAGCTAGGATAAGATTTCCACCTTCAAGTATTTGGACCCCACAAAAGTATTGGCATAGACTTACAGACTTGAGGATACCCAAACAAGGAATTAATCTTATTTTTTGAAGTAGAGAGGGGAGGCTGGAATTTCTTTTTGTTTTTTAAATTGTGATTAGGATAACATATCAAATTGACCCAACTCACACTACTGCGGAAAGTCATGAACGAACATTCTGTCCCTGTTGGCAGCAGTTAACATAACAACATTGCAGTAAAATGCTACCTACTTTAAGCAGCAATGTGCAATCATCATGCAAGGCCAGTCTCATGTGCTGCTGTACAACAATAAATCATAATGTCAGACACAAGGTTATCAGCAAACCTTCGTCTAGCTTGTAACCAAGATGACAAAGTAATCCCTTTCCAAAAAGACTGGCTAGTATACAATCTCCTTGTTCCTCTACTTCTACTTCTTGCCCCGACGAAGGAACGGACTAGCAAGCTCTGACAATAGAGGGCGTTATGAGACTTACGACAGACACAGGTAACGAGCAGTGAGACGCCGCTGAGGAGCAAGAGACCACACACACTACGGGACCTTCCGATTACCTCAATGAGCACGGAACTGACCACGTAGGCAGGAATCTCGACCCCGCCAGAGACGGCGAAAGCCACGTAGTCATTGACCCCGAGGTTGGATGTGTTGAGCGACAGTCCGTGATACACGACGGAGTTGATCATCCTGCAACCACCAAACAATTAATGTTCAGAGCTAAAAAGATATCTCTAGTAAAGCAATGATTCAGGTCAGTCTGCTGCCCTCTTGAAAAAAAAAGTCGTGTATTACTAAGAGCTGTGTCTCGACTTTGTTGTCGTAAATGTCTTCTCGCACTGGTATTTTTACGCAACGACTGGTGTGTGTGTGGGGGGGGGGGGGGGCAGAATGTAACATTGTATCAAGTTTGATATATTCAAACAAACACGGAAACTGACCGGAAATTTTTTATGATATGAATAGAAATGAGCAAAGAAAATGAAATTCCATCGGGATTTGAATCCGAGACCTTCGGATTGTCAGACCCGTCCGGCTCCCTTACCGACTGAGCTATGGAAAGCCCGACACCATTTCATGTTTTGGCCCTTCCAGGTTTTCAACTTTTCCTTTTATACGTTTTATGCTTTGTCTTGGGGCTTCAATTCCAATTTTTCAGTTTTCATGTGAACTTCAGTTTTGGCAGTTTTCAATGCAATATTGTTCAAAAGAATTTCGTAAAACCACACCTTCCTGTTCTTTTAAGATACGTGGCTTTGTACAATGATAACAGTTCTCGTCCGAGCTGCCATCTGATTTTGACAAATTTACGTATCTCTTGAGACATGATTTTCTTCTTTTAAACCACGCATATCGGGCAAGAGACACGTGGTTTTGCCAAAGCAACGCTTGGAACGAAAAGGGTTTCTCCTCGAGAAACGAGGTTTTAACCAAAGCAATGCAAAGCGAAATGACTTTGATTCTGTTGGAAAAACCACACATCTCGATAAAATCTTGGAAAAAAAAAAAACAATCAGACAAGTTTTACGACCTTTTTTTTTTGTGTGTGTGTGGAAATACTAAAATAATTACATTAGGCACGTGTAGTTAGCCTGTCGTACCAAAAAAAAGGTAAATGTTAAGATACAGGACTAATTTTTGTGAAATATTAATCTCGAACCGTGTCGAATATGCCGAAACACAGATACGTGGATTTGCCTAAACATGGACAATATACGTGTATCAATGTTAAAATCTTTCTCCGCGCTTTCCTTATAAGGTAAATGTTTTCACTTATGAGACGAAACAGTGCGAAATGAAAATAAAAATGTGTAATGATATCAGACAACATGACACACAATAATCATTGTCTCGATGAGAACTCCTGAATAGAACCCAAAGCGTAGTCGTATACAAAACAAGTTTTGAGGAGGGAGATAATGACATCAGTATAAGCGGTAAGAATTATGTCCACGTAATTTTGCAAAATATCAATCAGTCTTCAATGTAAGAAAGGAGTAGGAGCTAATCCTTGACTATTCGTGCGACAAAAAAAAAGACCTGCTACATTAGATATACAGACTGAGACGATCGAAGTGGAACAAAATGACTGAATTGGCTTACCAGCATAGAGCAACAATAGCACTCTGACAGATCATCTTACGGGTGCGAAACAAATCCAGCGCACTAGCTTGCTTTTCTTTGACTTCAGTAATCTGTCAAACGGCACAAACAAGTTTGGAAAAAAAAGAATAGTATTAAAAGTGATGTAGAAGATATATCACATAATTGTACAAGCTTAGAATGTTCTTCTATCGTGTTTCATGTCATGCGAGATAACATCATATGATTTTGACGTTGTTATTAGATCTTATAGATCCACACAAAATGACTTTCTATTACCACTATCACTTGAGCAATGGGAAATTTAGTCACACACATGAAAATTCTGAACATCATCGTTTCTTTTTTTTTAAACTAATACATTCAGTATCATATCACAGGACTGGAGGAAAATACATGTCTCTCACACCATTATATAATGTTGTAATAATTTAAATGTACAGCGCCCACTAAAGTTGCCCTCGAGAGACTCGTTACCAGTTTACAAAATGTCCCTCAAATGACACACAAAAAAATGCCTTTTCTTTCCTTTCCCACGTCATGCCTTTTTTTATCTTTTATCATCAATATGAAAATAGAATAAGCATAGGCGCCATGATGTCTCTCACTCTCTCACACACACAAACACACATACACATACTCACACACACACACACACACACACACACACACACACACACACACACACACAGGTGTATATGTAGAATATTCAGGACAATTATTTTTGGGAATGCCTTCAAATAATTCTTGTCATGTAAAAGGTCACACTTTTTCTTGATACGTGTTTATTAGGGAGTGTCGTCAAAACTGTAAATGGAAAATCCGTTACCATATGGAAAAGGCAATTTTTAATGCAACATTTTGGAAAAGTACCACATATAGTTGAGGATATTCTGCACCGTCATAACTCCTTGCCTTAATCACGAAAAACAGCATACTTAAAGAAAAAAGATTATGTTTAATACAGTTCTGTTGGAATGCCTGTAGTATACTGATATAAATGTTTAAGGTGACACGATATATACGCTCCTGCGACAGTTGATCCGGTCTTATATTCTCTAAGGACTTACTGTTGTGATAGGGTTTTAGGTTTTAGTTTGATGTGAGGATTAGGATTAGGGTTAGAATTATGTTGTGGGTAGAATTTATGCTTGGCTTAGCGTGCAGATGTTTCATGGGAGCAATCCGTGATTGTCGCAGGAGCAAATGTCATGGAACCGTTTATACGTAAACTATTATAGTTACCACTTTTTAGCCATTCCATTATGCTATTTTTACCTTTGCGCCCTCCGCCCCCTCTCCCAAATGAATAAAGATACAAAATGAAATGGTTCAAAACCAGATCTTTTTAATGACATAGCAAGGTGTAGCAAGTTAATCAATTTCTTTGGTTTCAACGTTCCCATAAATGTGCCATTTATACAAACCCATATGGTCTCTGTTCACACGGCTCAGACCTATTGAAAAGCAAACGATTCAAGTAACCTATAGTGAAAAGAGGTTCTCAATCATTAGAAAGTCTTTTTTCTGCCATGTCGTATACACAGAAAGTAATATGTTGTCCCGTAACAAATCCTAACTCTTAGAATGAAAGAAAAAAAAAGTCACGGTGTGACTCCCAGTTTGACACACAGGGTGGTTTTAGGCTAATTCATCACCTGAACAAACACGTATCTTGCTTTCGCCATGGATTGCATAAACTTTTTGAACAAAATAATTACTAGCATGCATTGTATAGAGAACGGAACGACCTAAGCAGGCTTCTTATACAAATACGGTGTGTTCTGTTGCATTTTGTCTACACTCAGAGGTTTGCACCTCAGATAAGCTGCTCCGTCTCCGCCTCGAAAATTGCATTGGTATGGCAACAACACAAAAATATATAGCTACACGTACCGATGGATGTAGAAGTTGAAGAAAACACAGATATAGTAGGCCCTATGACTTAACTGCATAGGTGAGCATGCATGTGTGCAATAATCACTGTTATAGAATGGGTCGGTTGTAATAGCATGAATAACAAAATTCCACACCCAAGCACTACAGAAAGATGAATAGGTCTAGTGTCAATACTGAGAAAAAACAAGTTTCTATTTCTCTTCCTTTCTGGCCAGCATTTTCCCCTTTCGTTCTTCAAGGGTGTCTGCAACAAGTAGTTAACAATTATCGTCAACAAAACGAATTCGAGCTGTAGAGGTCATTTCAGAAAGCAACACCACAACGTAGTAAGGCTGACCTGTTCAGTCATCGATCTGCGTGAAAAGGGAGACTTACTGAGGTACACCGAGATTCGCACTCAGTGCTGAACATTGTTACCACAGATAAAAGCTAAGAACTCCATAGAAATCAGATTCATTGAAACTTAAAGCGGGCTGTAAAAAAAAAAAGTTTAAAAAAAGAATCAACAGGCAATCAAACAAGCAAACAAAACAAGACAAAACAACACTCACGAAAAGAAACCAGAACGTAGAACCGTAATAGAAATTCACGCATTGTTTCAATGATGTGCGATGATGAAAATTACATACAAATTTAATAATACGAAATTACATGCAGCTTTAAACTTTATCTATCTATGGCAAGTGACGTCACCTTTTCCTCCTCCAATGAGGTTGGTAGGATGGGACCATAGTACTCCTTCCCATTGTATTCAACCACGGTCTTGAGAGTCTTTTCCGCTGCAGCGTACTTCCCCTTAGAGATCTGCCATCGAACCGACTCGGGGAGAAAACTGTCACAAAGACACAACGCGCATAATATTATACTAGTAACACATGACATACACAAATTTGTACAATGAATCTTTTTTATCAACGATAGATTGACAGACAGACAGACAGAAGGAGAGATAAAACTAAGAAATTAAAAAAAAAAAACTTTAAAAATGCCGTTTAGTCAAGAAGGAAAATATAGGCACCAATGTCCAGAGACTCCACCCCCGCCCGAAAAAAGTAGTGACACTTAACTTCTTAATATTAAAAATTACGGAGAAAGGTCATTAACATCTAAATTTACGATTATTCATTCTTGAATGAAACACTCTCTGCATGTCATTTACACTTTGATCACATCAGGTATGAAAGTTAATCGTGAATCAATTCAAGCAATCCTAACGACGATGACTTTCATGTCGCCGAAATCATTTTTAAATCGTGGGCGTATTCATGAAAATTTAAAATTTGATGATACACGTTAGTGTCTCAAAATCTTGCAAGTGTTGTGAATGGAAAGGGTCAGTGCAAGTGCCAAGTGCAATCACGAAAGATAGATATGTCGAAAGGTTAACGATGCGAGAAAAAAACGTGACATACACAAAGAAAAAAAAAGAGAGAAATGTGGACATACTACATCAAAGCAATCATGCCGAACGTAGGAAGTGTGGCTACAATCTCCAGAGTTCTCCAGTATCGCAAGAAGTAGGCCACCAGAGCTAGGGTCATGTAGCCCACGGCGAACGGGACGGCGATGAGAATGCCTGAGATATTACGTCTTGATAGTCCCGTGAATTCATTAGCTGGAAGTGGGCAAATATCATTCAAATAAAAATGGTCTAGCATAGCTATACAAAAAAATGCATCTTACATTCATCATAGCAACTTTGCTGAACATAGTTATACCTGTGTTGCCTCCAACATCATCTAGAAGTATTGTTGATATTACTTGCAAGGTTATTAAGAACATTATGACCGTATAAAAAGCATAGTAGACCTAGTATGACGTAGACCAAAATCCTACACTGGTAAATGGTCAAATATTGTTAACTTGTTTGATTTGTAAGCTTGGTAAAAGAAAATCACGCAATGGATGACAGCTCCCATAAAGGACTTTTTCAGGTGAGAATCTGACAGAATTCATTATTAGCACAAGGCCAAGCAAAGTGAGACTGTCAAACTTAGCTAAACTGAGATAAACATACGTACTGTAAAATGCAATAGAGTTGTGAAGACGGAGAGAATCGTACTTTAAATCCATCGAATTGGGTCGTTAGGCTTGATTAAAAAAACATGACGAGAACCTACAGCCACAGTGCAGAGCCTCATAATATGTAATATTCTCGATGGCATACCTCGCTAGCATACAGATCGCTAACATGGCTAAAGCACACTGATGGCAATCAATCTAAGCCATTATGGCTCATAATGTCAAGTTCGATCGGAAGTAAGCAAACCTCTAAAATACTCCATTAAAAATTTATGATTGGTCTTTACCTTTCACCTTAGCTGTGATATTATGTTTCCTCGATTGAGTGAATAGTTAAAGTCAACAGTGTTTCATTGAGCATTCATCTGCTGGAGAACATTTTGCTTGATGTAAAGCAAAACCAAACAGGAAATCACTGGTTTTTCCTCCAGGCTGGATTTTTTTTTTCCAGCGAGGAACTTTTCTAACCATTTGTTTCTTATGTCAAATTGATTTCAATCAAGCAAACTAGTAAAATTTCAAACCTAGTAGGCCCTTCAGAAAACACCACTTAATCTTTTTTCTTTTTCATCCTGGTCTCAAAGCCATCTTACCAATGACGAATGCGACGATGTAGATGGTGATATTGGCGCACCCCTGGAGGAACCTTAGAGCTGAAAACACCCACCAGGTGGGAGAGAAGGCGAGCCCGAGACCAGAGCCCAGCCGAATGAGCAGCAGTATCAGCAGCGTCCACCAACGACCAATGCTGATGAGCAAAACAGAGAATATGCCTTGGTTTTATTCATTCATTCATATATCGAAGTGAAATTTTGTAAAATTTGTATTTTTAGAGAGATCATTACCAAAATCAAGCAATTAAAGACAAATGCAATTAAATCATTATACCCGTCTGTGGGCGAATCCTTTAAAAGGAAAATAAAATAATAATAAAAAAGAGAAATAAGGACCCTCTTAATAGATAGATACTGACATTTTAACCACTGCCTCGTACTGAATTGTCAACTTCGTGGTAATATATGGGTGCTGAGCTTGACAGGGTTAATTCAATGAATTATGCGGGAATTATTTCACAAGTTTCTATACTTCACAACCATTAAATCACTTGAATCTATTGCTCCCCTGCAGATATGCTCCCAGAGCAATAATATTACAGTATATAGTTGGCAAATGCAATGGCTATCAATAATGACACAAGCATAACGAAGACATCAAGGGTAAAAACACGATTTATAATCTTTATAGAAGCTCAATGCTTTTACAAGAGACCGGAATACACTATAACTCAGAGAACTAATGTCGATTGTGAACTCATATTACTGAGCAACAGCTTTGTCCGTTGGAAGTAAAATGTATTTCACGTCGGCCTTGGGTGATATACGACACTCACTTGCAGAAATCCTGTTTTGTATCTGATTTATATCAATATTACGAATTTTGATGAATGCAGACGTAATATCAAATCGCAGACGAGGACGGACTTTGATCAAAGTAGACGTATAAAGGCACACTTTTAAGAGAGCCATATCTTTATAATCGATGTAAACTGAGAACCATTGCCTATTTCTCTTGTCGTAAACAATCCATCCTACAACGCCTTCATGATCATGCTCGAGCAGTGGAGAGGAATATTTAAAGGCATTCGAGAACTTTCGATGTGATACATTTCCATAGCAGAGTCAATCATCCCCTTAGATATCTTTGCACACAAAAAGTCATACATTTCAATTTTGATGGCTATTTCTAAGTTGATACGTGGTACGTTTTGTACCTGTATCTTTTTTTTTTAATGACGCCAGCTTGCAGGAAAATTGAATTCTCTTGAATAGTGTGGGGTAAATCGTATTACTGTTGTGTATTCCACAAAGGATTTTGCCATAATAAAGCATAATAAAGGTGCATATTTACAGATATTTCCTATTGGTTACTATACGCTGTTCACGAGTACAGTTTTTGTTAGATGGAGTAAGAGATATTGTCCGTCAGTGGATAGGCACAAGCCCGTGACCATTTGGTAATAAGGCTCAGTAAAACCTATTCTACCAGCTTAGGTCAAATGTCAGGAATGATGTATTGTCATTACTCATGCACGACGCAAGTTGATGCAATGATTGAATTATAGCTTCATAGAATTTAACAGCGCTGCAAGCCCACTCTGTGCGACATAAGCTCAACGTTTCATTGATTCCTAATATCTCATCGGAAGTCACAAGAGTTCATTGCCAACTACAGGGCGACCTGAAGAAATATAAGCCCATAGTGTAGAAAAGATGTACACTTACACGTCAGCAAGAACACCAAATACCAGAGAGCCAACCAGATAGCCGCCATAGAAAAACGACTGAGATACCTGTGGAAGGTCTTCGTTTCCACACACCAAATCAAACTGGATCAGAGAGGGGAACAAAAGAAAATACAGGAAAAGTCTCTTATTCCGCTACTTTTGATACTTCAGACAGAAATCTGGTTCCACAAAGAATCCAGAGTCCTCTCTAATTCCCACGAGCAGGTCTGTCTAACATTAAAGGGGAAATCCAGTCCAAATATAAGTTTGTCTGATAAAAAAGAGTAAAATATTTCGAGTTCAACGGTAAAATTTTGATCGAAATCGGGGGAAAAATAAGGAAGTTATATGACATTTCCAATTTTCGCTAATTTTTTAGATAACTGTTCTTGAACGGTCAATATGAATATGCAAATGACAAAGTGAGCATGTCATTCCCTCACGACTTGCCATACAGTTTGTGCATAAAATTTTGAAATTTCCATTTTTCATTGAAATGCAATGATTTGCCCGAGGCTCAAATCCTGGTATATCCAACTGATCACTATTCTGAAGTTATTCAACCAGGTATCATGTTTCAAACTTCAATGACAGACACATTGAATTTTCGTCATTTTTTTTTTTTTTTTTTTGTACACGATCAATGGAAAATTGTGAGGGTATCATAGACATGGTTAGCTCTCACATTTTAATTATTGTACAAGAACTGTTTTGCAGAAATTCGCAAAACATCAAAATGTCATAACTTCTTATTTTTCATCCGATTTCAGTCAAATTGTTATCGTTGAACTCGTAAGGTGTTACTCTTTTCTATCAGACTGAGTAATATTTGGACTGGATTTTCCATGCGTGTGAATGCACTATAAATTCGAAAACCACGAATAACTACATAGTAAATGATGAATTCAATAGATTTCTGTTGTTGGTATCTCAAGACAGCTCAAAGAAACTCATACTCACCATTTTTTTTTTTTTGCATATTATACTAGCTAGTCGAAGGCTCGAAGAAAAGAAGAATTATTGCACACGAGGAAACTTCTAAACTGCAACACGATGGCACGTGCTGTACTTTCATTTTGTCTTTTTTTTCTTTCCTCTTTTTTTCCTTTGATTTCATATCAGTTGACACGTGTTCATTTGGATTTGTTTTATATATGTTTGTAGTTTCATGAATTCATTATTCGTTCTCTCATGTACTTTTTGAGGGTCCCATATCGTACATTCTTTGCTTTTTAGTGGGACCCTCCATTTCCATTCCATCCTGATTTGATTTTTTTTTTACAATGTTTATTCTTTTTATACATATTAAAATTACATTTTCTTCATTTCTACTTATCACACGCATTTTGTTAATTTACATATATGTTCTGCTTTTTTTCTTTATTGTATATAATTTTCTCTGTTTATTTGATGGAAATAAAAATAAATTTGAACTTGAAGAACTTGAAATTATGCCAGACACCAAGCACGTGTATGCGTTGATGTGTTCAATACACGAGCATGAATAATCATGGCACGAACATGCATGGATGATACTAAAATGAAAGGATACAATAATATTGTTGGTATCTGATGAATGCAAAGTTCATTTGCAATGAATGTTTGAATGTACGACCTTGTAAGTACAACAGGATTTACACATTCAAAACTATGCGTGTAAAATGCTTACAATGCATATTGCATGTGCCTCAACGCGATCACATCCAGGTGAATTGATTATTACGTGGTGTAACCTGATTACGCGAGATGAATCCAAGGTGGTCTATAGACACCGTGATAGCCTTTACTATATCCTAATTGACAAACAGGGGTCTTTCTGTGTACATATGCCTTGGCAGAATTCTAGAATATTCGACAAAGTTAAGATTGGAGATTTGTCAAGTTTGCAAAGTTCAGTTAAATATGTCTCTCCCGAATCCCGTTTTCTCTTCTTCTGAATTAAAAACAAATTTGGACATATGGATGAGTCTCATATTCATGACATGTGTGCGTCTGCAAGATGAGAATAACTGTATTGTGCGATAAAATACTTCATCCATTTGACTGCAACCTTTTGATTGAGTGCAAAGGAAACAATTATTATGTGCAATGTTTGCCTGCCATAAAGCAACTCTACGTCTTTGACATTCCTCATTTCCAGAATTTAGAGATGGGGGAATAAAATATTTTTATAAGGCACGGGGTATATATTGAATGACCTTTGAACACATTTTCTCGCTCTTAGTATCATGAAAAGCGTGCGTCGTTCGAAAGACGCGGATGTTAAGTATTTTATTTACATCATCAAAATATGTTTTCTTATCAATTTAATTGCATGAAGGAAAGGAGGGCACGAGTGTAGAATTGTCAAGTTGAGGTAAAATAAGTGAACTTACATCGGTTACAATGGAAGACTTGTACTGACTCCTATCGTAGACCCAACCAGCATCACAAGGGATAGTCGGTAGATCCTCACTAAGGTACTTGGATGGGTCGGATTCTGGCCTGAATTCTAGGCTGGAGACATTGTAGCGGGAGCACTGATCATACTGGATGGAACCTCCGGGAGAAGTGTAGTTGAACGGTACACTCCAGTTCTTCTTGACCAGCTCACATTCCCACGCCGTGAGGTTAGTACCATCACAGTTCCACTCCGGAGTCTGTAGACAACACGGGGTAACAAAGAAACACCAATGCCATGGGAAATGAAACAGTACTGACATCAGTACTACTGATGAATTGACAATGATGATAACCATAAAGAAAACAATGAAAAAAATCAAACAGAACATACTTTATGATAAGAATAAATAACCTTCCTCTACTGCTATAAGCGTGAACATAACAAACATGGGGAAAATCCTCAAGTGTGGACCGATTTTCACTGAGGAAACAATTACCATGAATGGACCAGAACTAATATCAATAACACATAATGATGGCGCCTTTTCTGATTTCAAAAGATTTTGGACAAGATTTTGGGAGAACAAGTACGTGTATTTGCTTACAGGAAATTTCGGAAGATGCATAATTATGGTGAACCTTTTTTCTGGGTTCAGAAAATAGGACAAGATTTTGGAAGGACACGTACGTGTATTTGCTTACAGGACATTTTGGAAGATGCATTTATTGTGGTGAACCAGGGGAAATTGATTGTTGTTCACAATCTACCGAGATGCCTCACGAAATCTTCCAAAAGATCATGGTTGTCTTCAGTGAAGTTTGTTAACCCTGATCACTGAAAAGAGATTGACCAATGCCCTCTCTGCTGAAAGTGAATATTTTACGATTTATTGAGTCTATCCATTACCCAACATGGCATTAGTGTAGAACTTATGCCTGTCTATCGAGTATCATTGATATGGTCCGAATATGAAATGTAGCTTAATCTGAATAACCTTTAACCTTGGTCTATGATATTTCATTGCTGTCTTTTCAGCTAATTGATAATGTAATTTTCATCCTTCTACCATAATATTACAAGTGGTCAGTAATAGCTTAAGTTCCAGCACAAAATGATATTTTAACCAAAGTACTGTGACCTCTGACTCTTGACATTTTGCTGCAATAATCATGCAAATAAAGTAACTGTCAATTTATTTTTACGCTGTCTACCAGCTTATATTAACTAGAAATCCCTAGCTGAAGTAACGACTGCAAATGACCTTAAATAACTTTCTAGGGTATAACGGTGACCTTTCTAACTTAGACCTCTATTATTTCACTTCAATAACTATCTTTTTAGGTGATCCGAGTATTTTATCATTGTACCTTTCCTACCAAATTGTATCATCAATAGATATTAGCAGTAGGATTTTTTTTTTTTTTGCCAAAGTTCAGTAACCATTGACCCAAAGAGCTTTTTGCAGAATATCTAGTCAGCGCATCTTTACCTTTACAGCATACTTGGGCCAAGTAGAGAAAGAAAATTAATTTCTGAAACGATGTGTGAGAGGGAATGGGGGACAATTAAAAAGAAAAAAAGGCCTCAGATATTATACGGAGTGGAGGCAAAAAAAAAAATCTACCTAATCTGATGTCCGAAAGAAAAACGTAGAAAGTCTGTTAACACTGATCTGTACGCAGCTGCTTTCTATGAACAATGTATATTGACATTCAAAAATACTGAAGATAAAAGATAGTCTTATATACGTCTATAATAACGACACTTTGTTTTTGGGTCAAGGTACATGTTTTGAGATTTGAGATACTAAGTACTTGTGTATTCCTATAGGCTTTCTGAATTCAACATAACTTCACTTATTGTTACTCGTGTTCACACAAGCTTTAAATGAAACCCACAGTGTTTGTGGGAACCGTATAGTTCGAGAGCTTCCAATCAATGGAAAGTCTTCGGTTTGTTGGTTCTGGATTCAATATGGCAAGCTATTTCAAAGGTCAATTTGGTTGAACTCATTTCAAAGCGTGAATGGCTGAGGGATCTGGAATTCCATGCCAGCCCAGCTCCTCGCAGACAGCAGGGGGTTAGAGGAGTGGTGGAATTTATGCAAATTTATGCGTAGTTTCTATAGCATAACAGTTGAACTTTTAGCATTTCACTGGCCTTGATGTTCCATGCTCCAAGCCGCTTTCCCATAGAGTTTGGATATGGAGACCAAAGAAAAGGTTCCTATTGTGACAATTTTAGGCTGTATTTAAATTTTGAAATCCTGTATATGGAACTGTAAGTTTTTCTTCAAATTTCCGTGTTTATTGATACCCCAGACTGAAAAGGTGTGTAAGTATATGTCATAAAAAGATCAGACGCTCAGGCCCCTTTTGTACTCATTAAAAAAGTTATAAACATCTCGCCAGATTTACATTAGTTTAGCACTTGAATGTTAAGCCTGTCGGAATTAAGTAATTGGCTAAAGCGTGTTTCTGCGTGTTTATATAGCGTTCTACAGTTAAAGAAGTACAAATTTTGGTTCTTCGCGACTTCTATCCCCTTTGTACACTAGACAGTTGTCGGCGATAATATTGAAGGAACAGCGAATTCAATTGCTGGTGGCTACGTGTGTTGAATTTTAGGAATGATGCATCTTATAAAAGAGAAGTGCTGTATTTTGTCAAAGCAATTTATTAGCACCTGCGATAGAGCGCACAACTTCTCAGCTGCACAGGGGATGGGTAGAAAAGAAAGATTCTTGTTTCTTTTCCTTCTCCAACACCTCCTTCTAAATTGAGTCTTCGGCTACCTTGTATATATACCACGAACACTAGTTAGGTTTCCAGGCATTCAGCAAACGTATACCTCACGTAATAGGCTACTTTAACCACGTCTTTTAATCCTCTAGCATCAGAAGATGGGCCAACTGTATAGACCAGTCCATACAAACATAAAAAACGCACCATAAAAAACCAAACAACAACAACTAAAAAGTTCTTCGATAGTGGAGTGAGAGAGAGAGAGAGAGAATGTGTGTGTGTGTGTGTGCGTGTGTGTGTGTGTGTGTGTGTGTGTGTGTGTGTGTGTGTGTGCTTGTCTGCGAGTTATCTTAGGCCTACAGATGAAACCGACTTCAAAGCACTGTAACTTATGGCGGCCGTAACTAAGAAGAACAAAAGCACTGTCAATGGGTTATGCTATGGGCCATGCCTGCAGGTGTGTTACTATGCCGGTGCATAAATCGTCTTTTGTTAGGCATACTTGAAGCCTCCTTGTTAGAAATTACCATTAAAAAAAAAAAAAGTACGAAAATTAATGCGCCGATCATGTGCGCACGCAGAAGGGGTTCTTCTACGAGTTATTAATGCTCGAAGTGTTCGAACTTCGGACTCTAAAAGATTAGGGAAAGTGTATTGTTTGACTGCGAAAGTTTGCTTAAAGGGACTCTGCAGTGCAAATGCAAGGTTACTTGTTTGATTCAATACACAGATCATCATTTAAAGAAGAAATCCACTGTAGAGTTTTGTAAATTTCATAAGAAATGTTTTTTTTTTGGCAGAAAAATGCACAAAAAAATGATAAAAGAAATAAGGAGTTATGACATTGTGAAATTTCACATCTTTTTTTCTTTTTCTTGGAGAATACTTCTTGACCAGTCGTTATGAATATTCTAATCAGCAAGTTGATGATGTTATGCCAGTACAATTTCTTATTCATTTCATATATAGAAAATACAAAAATCTAACTTCCGCTGTGAAAATATAGAACTTATTGCCTAAAACCATCCAAAATAAATGAGAACAAAATGATGTTAACTATATTGGTGTCGGCTTAAAATGACAAATTTTCCCGACTTTCATAGAACATACATATAATTCATAATCACAGTCGTCACACCCATCTAGTTCTGTGGGTTGAACGGTATCGTAATTTACAGTGGCTCTTTGATTGTATAATATGTGGATGCGTTTTGTTTCTCTTTTCATGGGGATCTTTCAAAGAGAAAATTAAGAAAGTATAAATTATACTTTATTTTCTCTTTGAAAGATCCCCATGAAAAGAGAAACAAAACGCGGTTAACTGTAAACATATTTTAAGGAAAAACAGTTAAAAGTTAGGTCTAATTCAAACGCCTCTGTAGATAACAGGGCCTACATGCCTCTATCAGTGCACAGTAAATTTACGTGCATGTTAATTACGCAGTCATGTAATTTATGCCACTGCAATGACAATTATGCGAAGTGCTTCTATTTCCAGCTTTTTGACTGGCCAAGGACAGCGTATTTTCCCCGGAAAAAGGTTTCCGAGCAATGCCTGTTAAAACGGGACACTCATCGTTCAACCCGTGATTATTTTATGGAATCTGTGGAAAGTAAACACGGGGTGATTCTTCGCCGGTTTGCCGGAGAACGTCCAGAGAGGTCTCATAAGACGGGGCTTAATAAGGAGTAACATTTAAACAAACTGGTTTCAAATGCTCAGCCTTGGGAAAGTTGCATTCCAATGTCTTCTATAGATCGTATTATTAGGTCTACTTTGCCAATGATTGACAGATGACGTCACTAGCAGAATCTTCGATAAGGGAGGTTTTTGGGTGTATCCAAGAAAAATAGCAGAAATAAAACTTTTACATTTATTGTTAGAAAGTATAGTTTCTATGCACGTAAATTTAGAATTAGATATTAACTTGGCCAAATATAGGTGATGCTGAGGGTATCATGAATCAACGCAAGTCAACATGCAATATTGAATGACATAATTTAGATCTTATGCTCTTAGACTTACAGTAGACCTCGCCTAAGTCGACATCGCATAAGTCGACAACTCGCTTAAGTCGACACAATAAAAAAGTCCTGATTTTTGCCTTTGTTATTCCTTGAAAATTTCCTCGTCTTAGTCGACATTTATAAGTCGACAACTCGCGTAAGTCGACCAGATTTTTCAGTGCCAACTGAGCTGAAATACGTGTTAATTCCCTCGTCTAAGTCGACATAATATAATGTTTCGCTCAAAATCTTATCGCCATTCTCTGAAAAAGAATTGTTTTCCCGCTCCGATTCGCTGCAGTTCTACTCGGTAATTCGCTAGTGTACGGAGCGGTAGCGTTCGCGCCATGCGTCTATTGTCTTGTATGCCAGAATAGAAAGGGCATACACTCATTTACACTGGAGTATTACATGCAATACCCAAGGCAGCTCACTTTACCCCTTTTCTCCCTCTCGTTTTTCCCAAAACGCAAAAATTTTGTACACTTAACTATATCCCGGTAGGTATTCATTATCCGACCATGAAATGTTTTTGTAAATCCGAATATTCTGACGTTAATTATTCCGAAGCGGTATTAAAACCTGGGCCCTTTCTAGAAAATTTATTACAATGCAACTAATAATGCAACTAAAAAAAAAAAAAATAAAATAAAATGCAGGTGTATCAAATCACACGCAACTTTTGCATTTAAACGCAAGTGCGTTGCTGAAAAGACTTGCGTCTGATAGTCAAATGAAACTAGAAAATAATTGTACGAACCTGAAACTCAATTGCGTTTAAACGCAACTCTAAAAATCAAATGCAAGTCCATCGAATCACACGCAACGATGTATTTAAAAGCAAGAGCGTTGCAGTTTTGTACGAAACTAGAAATTGCGTTTAAAAACATCTCTATACATCTACGGAAGTGCGTTATTGTTGAAGAGACTTGCATTACTTTTTTTATTTCGTAAGCAAAATTAGAAATTAAACGCAATTCTGAAAATCCAATGCAAGTCCATCAAATCACACGGAAAGCTGAAAGACGTGCGTTTGATAATCATACGAAACTAGAAAATTGTAGGGAACTTTTTTAAACTCAATTGCGTTTAAATGCAACTCTTAAAAAAACAAATGGAAGTCCATCAAATCACACGTAACGCTGTATTTAAACGCAAGAGCAGTGCAGAGAAGACTTGCGGTTTTTGTACGGAACTATAAGAAACTGCGTTTAAACGCATCTCTAAACATCTACGGAGTTGTGTTATTGTTTAAAAGACTTGCATTATTTTTTTATTTCGTAAGCAAAATAAGAAATCAAACGCAACTCTGAAAATCAAATCACACGGAACGCTGAAAAGACTTGCGTTTGATAATCATACGAAACTAGAAAATTGTAGGAAATTTAAACTCAACTGCGTTTAAACGCAACTCTAAAAATCAAATGCAAGTCCATCAAATCACACGTAACGCTGTATTTAAACGCAAGAGCAGTGCAGAGAAGACTTGCGGTTTTTGTACGGAACTATAAGAAACTGCGTTTAAACGCATCTCTAAACATCTACGGAGTTGTGTTATTGTTTAAAAGACTTGCATTATTTTTTTATTTCGTAAGCAAAATAAGAAATCAAACGCAACTCTGAAAATCAAATCACACGGAACGCTGAAAAGACTTGCGTTTGATAATCATACGAAACTAGAAAATTGTAGGAAATTTAAACTCAACTGCGTTTAAACGCAACTCTAAAAATCAAATGCAAGTCCATCAAATCACACATAACCCTGTATTCAAACGCAAGAGCGTTGCAGAAAAGACTTGCGGTTTTTGTACGAAACTATAAGAAACTGCGTTTAAACGCATCTCTAAACATCTGCGGAAGTGTGTTATTTTTTAAAAGACGCATTATTTTTCATTTCGTAAGCAAAATTAAAAATCAAACGCAATTCTGAAAATCAAATGCAAGTCCATCAAATCACACGGAACGCTGAAAAGACTTTCATAATCATACGAAACTAGAAAATTGTATGAAATTTAAACTCAATTGCGTTTAAACGCAACTCTAAAAATCAAATGCAAGTCCGTCAAATCACAAGCAACGCTGTATTTAAAAAGCAAGAGCGTTGCAGAAAAGACTTGCAGGTTTTGTCCGAAACCAGAAACTGCGTTTAAACGCATAAAAATTTACGGAAGTGCGTTATGGTTGAAAAGGCTCGCATTATTTTTTATTTCGTAACGGAACTTTCGCCGTGACCGAACTTAGTCTGCACTTCAGGGGAACGACATTGCAACATTCACACGTTTCAAACTGCCGAAACGCATGCTGCTTCACAAAATGTCAATGAAAAAATGACATCGAATTATTGTTAAAGTTCGCTATGCCGAAGGTTTAAATCTCAGTCCAAAGTTAAATTAGTCCGACAAAGGAAAGAGGTTTGTTTTTACGGAGGTTATAGTAGTCCGAAAGATGTCGTTTTCAAACAAACTTTTCTTCTTCTTTTTATTTCAGACGGGCCCGCGCCGTACAGAGCGGTATGTTGCGAATCGGAGCGCGAGAACAATTCATTTTCAGAGTATGGCAATACAAATTTAAACAGAACAAATATGGCGACACATATTTCAACTCAGTCGGCACTGAAAAATTATCTCGACAGAATCATGCGAAATCACACGCATATCTTCGTAGCAACGCACTTGAATTTAAATCGCAAAGTTTAATGCAATTTGGGGGAATTTGCGTTTAATATTTCAAATCAAGTTTAAAACGTAAAGTGTCTAGAAACGGGCCCAGGTTTCCCATCCCGCTCTCTCAAAATCTCTTTAGAGATTTGGGAATTTTGCGTTGTCGTTACTAACCCGCGCGAGATTTATGCATGAACTAAAACATTTTTGTTGCTGATGTCAGTAGGCATGTTTTGGCGGCAAAAGGAGTAATATTTGGGTAGAGATTCGCATCGTGATCCAAACTTACTCTGTACAGGGGAAATTAGTTTTCATTTATAAGTCGACAAAATGTCGACTTACGCGTAAGTCGACATTCGCGTAAGTCGACGTGTTTTGCTCAGTCCCGATTATGTCGACTTACGCGAGGTTGACTGTATATAGTTTCTCTACAATGGTGAGTTCAAAATGTTCACAGCTACGGAAAACAATGTCCAAAGAGCGGACTGCTCTCTTGACAGGAGCTACGGAATTCGGAAGAGGGTGAAACTTACCGCACACCAGTGATCAGTAACAGCACCCAGGAAAACTACAATCATCGAAACGTAGGCACTAAAGAAGGTGATGAAAGAATTAATGGCAAATATCCGCCACTGAAAAGGGCCAAATTCGCCATATTTCTTGAGAAAATCATCAAGTTTAAAGTTTGAGGCCATCTTCAGCACATCGACGCTCCCTGGAGCACGGTACGAAAGTTAGTGTCTTTGCTCCTATAAATCTCGTGTACGAACTTCACCTCAAACTCGCCCTTTGCTCCGATGACGAATGACGGTCCACTCCAGCTTGGCGGTGCCTCCTGTCAGAATCGTACGCATGAATACCGCTGTTAAATATGAAAGCCTACTAAACACGCTCCCAACAAAGTATCAAAGCATACTTAACACGCTCCCAACAGGGTAGCGCTCCAAAATGTCAAAAGCGCAGGGTTTACCGGGCGGCAGTGTGCTCGTCTGCTGGGTTTGGTCATCTTCACAATAAACGAGGTCACTGGCATATTCACATTTATGCACTCCTGTGTGATAAAAGCTGTTTCTGGCAACCAGAGCTTTCTTAAGCTGTGTCCCAAATACCAACAGCTACAATGCATCCTGGATTCAGCGTGTATTTTGAAAGATGAGAACTGAATAGGCCTAGCTGCTGAGGCGCTTGCCTGGGATTAAATATCTCATGATAACTTTTTCTTGTGGTTACATTTCACGTATAGATGTGTTATTGCTGGGTCCACGGATGATCCACAGGGGGACAGAGAACGATACGTTTTGCGCAGTCATGACAGGCGACGTGATGCCGCTCTTGATTGAACAGCGGCCATGTTTAACGGAACAATATGAGTGATTATTGTCAATATGATTGAATGACGGGGGATTGCAGCATTCAGAATGTCCCACACGAGGAGCATGAAATACTACGAAGGAAAGTCTGTAGCGGAAGTCAAGGGAAATTACGCTCAAGAAATATCATTCAATTAATCCTCATAAAAATATTGTTTACCTATACAGTCAGCAAAACTCATCACCTGTTTCCAGACCTATAAGAGTTAGTTGTCAAAGTCAAAGGGGGTAAGCTCTCCCCTCCAATTCCCCACAAACTGACTTCTACAGTTCTACGTATTCTCTTTCATGTTTTAGTCCAAATTGTCTAAAATCACTGTGTAGGCCTATACGTTTTTTCTTGCCCCTAGGTGTGAATTTTTTTAAACATTCTTACGTTCATCAACGGGACTTGCCACACAAACCTGTTCGCCGCTCATGTACACAGTTCCCAAAATACCTTTCTATTTTTCTCTCAGTTAAGGATTTCACTCGTTTCCAAAGCAACGTATAATGCATAAGCTTGCCGGCGTAACAATTTCTGGAATTTATGTCAAGCAGAGCCTGAACTTGCTTCTAAGGCGGCGAATGTTTGCAAATGTTTGTAAACGCAGCGAGATTCAGGTTTAGTGGGGGTTCGTGTAGACAGTTAATCAAATTCGTAAACAGTTGCCGTCAAATTCCCAAACAGTTTTCATTGTCGCAAACATTTTTTTTCTTGTCTCAAAACAATTTTGAACAGATTTTAAAAACTGTTTGCGAATTTGATAGCAACTGTTTACGCACCCTGACGAAACCTAAAATTCATTGCGACACGCAAAAATATGTACCCAACTGGATCTGCCTCCAGATAGACGATTTACTCATGTTTCATTGCATAACAACCATCCGCTCTCAAAGGACGATATGTCTTTATGATGGTGATTACTTTTCACCATCCTATGATGAACGGTACAGCGAAGATTGAAATTGTGCAAAGATTGATCTCTAGAAAACTTTACCCGCAACCGTGTTTAGGCCCTGTCACACCTTTCCGGGCAAGCTACTCGGGCTTGTTACGTGTAGGGATTTTCTAGCATACCGGACATTCATGAGGGCGGAAAAGGATTTGTGCGAGTCAGCGCATGCGTCTTACTTGCTTGACGCGTTATACTTGCGAGTATACTGTGTGACCTTTGTACCAGTCGTGTGGGGGCTGATCCTCTAATGGAATGGCTGAAATCTCACAGAATTTCATTATCTTGGCTGCATACGGGACTGCGAAGTACCTGCGTGGGAATTGCCTGGGAAGTACTGCCGCTAAGGGTCTCCTACTGGCGTTCTGCGTGGATCTCTACGGGCATTCCCGCGACTCACCCGGAAAAAGTTTTGGTCATGCACAAAACTTGGCTGCGGTTAAATCGGACTTGCGTGAGCACCTCCGGGCAACTACGCGCTAGATACTGTCAGGTGCGGACCAACTGCGGAGAGCTTCTTGGAGTAAATTTGTTTCCCCGCAAGTCAAGCCGCAGAAGTTCCCCCGTACGGTATGACAAGGCATGAATGAAAATTGCAAACATTCTTGTTCGCCCGCTGAAAATCTTCTACGTGCTGGAAACTACCTCCTCGCCACAAGCCCGCGTTATGTGGTGTGACACGGCCTTAAGGCATTAAGCCCACGAGTCATACGGGCTGCGAGTCATACAGCCCACGAGTTATACAGCCCACTGGAGTCATACGGGCTACGAGGTAGACAGTGAACAAGTCCCACGAGCTTAACACGAGGCAAACAGAGCTACCAAGTCTCACGCATTCTGAGTGAGACTCAAGCATTTAGGGGCTGTCTCACGATCTCACGCATGGCACCCATTTTTCTCACGCATCGGGCGAAGTCTGCAATTTGGGCCTATAATAAGGAGCATAGCTCAAAGGATTAAAGTGATAGTTACAATTGAAGGTATATTTTCCTTTTGTCTTTCAAAATAAGTAAAAAATAGTCACTTAAGTAAGCACCTGATCGCACCATTAGAGCTAAAAATTGAAAAAGCTCCCTACCGTGAGAGGCCACAGGTGGAAAAAACCCTCCCACACCCTCGCTCGCGTGCACATTCGCTCGCCGAGATGCCGAGTCACGAAAATCTCACTCACAAAAATGTTTTGAACTTGGCATCCCTGGGCAAATAGGCCCTCGAGCTCTACTTTCGATCACGGGGTTTGAATAACGTAGTTTCGAACTGATAGACCTTTTTGCCTATTGTGTCGAGCTTGTGGACCTAAATTTATTGGCGTCCCTTGAGGGCTGTAATGACTCGTGGGTGCATGAATCATGGACCTTTTTTTCAACGATGTTTATGTAATTGTAGGCCGTTTGACTTGTGGGTGTCTAGCTCGTGCGATGGCTCCAGAAAACTGACATTTGCTTGAAAAAAATTATAACCAGTTTAATTCCAG
Source organism: Diadema setosum (assembly GCF_964275005.1). Taxonomy (NCBI): domain Eukaryota; kingdom Metazoa; phylum Echinodermata; class Echinoidea; order Diadematoida; family Diadematidae; genus Diadema; species Diadema setosum. Next base: position 34,948,763 of record NC_092703.1, read on the forward strand.
CTCTGTATATGACCCCGTTTACAGTGAGCGACCGAGCCCGAGCGACCGAGCCGCGGTCGAGCCCGGCCTTCATTTCAGTGTAAACGCGCAAAAGACCAAATGCGGAGCCAAAATTGGACGCGCATTTGGTCACGCTCTGGAGGTAGTCTCGGCCGCGGCCGAGCCGCGGCCGAGCCCGGGCTTTTCTCACTGTAGACGCAAACTGGAATTGCGGGGCTCGGCCGCGGCTCGGCCCAGCCCCGCAATGCTGTCCGTTTACACTGCCGGGCTCGGCCCGGTCGGCCCGGGCTTTTAATTCAAACCTTTCAATATTTTGTCGTAGTGGCGCTATGCTTGTAAATAAACGAAATTTGGCATAGTCTGGTTTTCAGACCCTTTGCCAACTGGATTCCGTGGCGACGAAGTCGCCGTTCGGCAAAGGCCTTTACCGAAGGAAAAATCCTTTGCAAGGACAAAACCACCTTTAACTATACTAGTTTTCGACGTTGAGGGGGTTAATATCCTGAATAGCGAAATAGTACAGGCAGAGGGTCCGGAAGCCAGACTAAATTTGGTACCGCATTTGGCCCAGTTTGCGTTTACAGTGAGAAAAGGCCGGGCTCGACCGCGACTGAGCCGCAGCCGAGAACACCTTCAGAGCGTGGCCAAATGCGCGGCCAATTTTGGCCCCGTATTTGGCCTTTTGAGCGTTTACACTGAAATTAAGGCCGGACTCGGCCGCGGTCGAACCCGGCCTTTTCGCTCACTGTAAAAGGGGTCTAAGACCTCCTTGCTAAAACAAAGTGACAAGAATGATAAACATTTATCTCCTGGTAGTATCCATTTCATTGTTTTGCACTGAGTAGGTTAACAAACTTTTTCTATCATCATTGCCAAATACCAGACTTTAACTTAAGAGATTCAAGGGCGTGAGTTCCAGCTGGCTGGAATTAGTCAAGCAACTGGCAGTTTTTTTGTTTTTTTTTTCGGGATTGACAAAAACAATCCACTGGTGTAGCTGTATTTTTGGCTTTCGGGGTTTGATGCCGTCAGCTTTCGGATTGATGCTGGGTTCCATATAGTCATCCCCTACGCACGCCATGGTTCGCAGTGAGTTAAGTAGCTGATCGTGGATTTTTTTTGTTTATGTCTCTCACAATATGCGCTACGATTAAAGTTTAGTCTTAATCGTGGATTAATCGTGGGCATTTTATCGGATCTTATCAGATCTTGAGGTCAGATGTCTCGCAATCAGGTTGATCGCACAAAAGTTTTGGACGATTAAAAAATGTAAAGGTTTTATGACACGCAAATGCATGTTGATTTGTGTTGATTCATGATACCCTAAAAATAACTTTTGCGGTGAAACGAATATCTAGAAACATTCCATATATATTTTAGATAATTTTTCTTCTCTTTTTTTTTCCTTCAGATTAGTTGGATACGCCCACACAAAAAGACAACTTCCAAACCAAGATTCTGGTTGCTAAAGTACTGATATGATTAACAAAAGACATTGGAATGCATTGGAATGCATCTTCCTCTCGGCTTAGCATAACCTGCATGTTTCTGTGATATTAATGTGACTAACAAAAGACATGTCGAGCTAACATGCAAGTAACTCGGGGAGGGCGCATTCCAATGTCTTTTGTTGATCACATTAGTACTTTAGCAATGATTGACCATGTTGACAGATGAGGTCACAACCAGAATCTTGGTTTGGAAGGGTCTTTTTGTGTGTGTGTGTGTGTGTGTGTATCCAAGTAATCTGAAGGAAAATAGATGAAAATAATTCAAAAATTTATGGATTGTTTCTAGATATTTCTTTCATAGCAAAAGTGGTGTTAAGGGTATGATGAATCAACACAAATCAACATGCATTTTTATGTCATAAAACCTTCAAAAAAAATCCCCTTTGCCAAAGTTATGCGTTCAACTACAGGTGTTACCCATGTGCTTTGACAAAAGAGAGCATCAATAATCGGGACTAGCGCTCTCACATCTAGAAATATTTGCTCCTATATACTGCAATTCGCTCTCTCTTTCAATGTGATGGCAACAATGAATTTGTGTACCTTGAATTGGAGCAGCGAATCAAAATGCAGTGTAAAACCCACAATTTTAACAGCAAATAGTTTAAAAACACGCTGGAACACGCTTTAACGGAGTACTTTATTTGAAAGGTCAAAATATCCCTTATTAAAAGATAGAAAATTAAATATGCGGATATGTGCGCATTATAGAAAAAATTAGGTTTTTAAGAGGGCCTAATTTTCATTTCCTTTCGATTTGCGAATTACGAAGAAACATGTTAATAATATTGAATTCTTTCCTAAACTATTCTAAATCAATTAGAATATTTCATAAAAAATTTTGCGGTGAAATAAAGCTTGTAATTCAACGAAAGGTGAAATGCGTTCTTCGTCTCCGAACTTCGTCTTGCAACTAGAGCGGTGCCGAGCATGACTTCAAAGCGTAATGGAATGCTAGATATCCCATTGTAACGCCTTGAACCCAAACATATGTTTGCATGAATTACGAAGAGTTGCCACTCCATCTCTGTAACACCTCCCTGGTTTTTTTTCATGGCTAAAAAAAAAAAAAGCTTCTTGGTTGATTGAGGGCATTTAACCCCGTGACTTTTAAAATAAATATACACAAACGAAAGTTTAGTCACAGACTTAACAATGCTTAATGTAATACCTGTACAGAGACTTTCACCAAGGAAAGTTGATATTTCCTTACTTCTCCCAATCATTTAAAAAACACAGAGTGAAATATATACTATAATGGCCGTAACAAAGCTTCACGCTAAAATATTCCCACCAAATTTTGAAAGGTTAGATCATAAATTCAGGTATTGTCCTTTTTCCCCATGTACTCCCTTCTCTCTTGACCAGTTGATAAAGAAAGACTAACTGTCAGTGACTGTAACTAACATGGATGGGACAGAATTTTTGCATTTATTATTTCATTATTCGTTCCTTCTCCTTTAGTGTTTTGTTTAGGTCTGTCCGTGAAAACTGTGTACTTTCGTGTTGAATATATCTTTATACATGGTATTATGATATGATATCTCTTTGCTATAACAGTAAAGAAGTCAATACAAAGTACAAACCAGCTAAAAAAAAATCGCTTGGTTAGAGAAGGATCCCTTCACACGGTATCAGTTGTACTCTTCAGCTCTCACAGATTACGTAGGTTGTTGAAAGTGACCCCCCCCCCCCAAAAAAAAAAAAAAAAAGAGAGAAAGAAATCTCAAAATCCATCCGAACTTGTCAGTTGTTAAAGTTCTCTTGTTCTCTGATAACCCTCTTACGAAATCTGAGACTGTGCTCCAATCTTATCCTCAGTAATCCTCTCTTCAATCTTTATCTCAGCCCACTTTAACAGCCATTACAGACGCGCCTTAGAAGATACTGTTTGGAAGTAATTCAGGAAGAAGTGAAGATTAGACTGGGTAGTATAATGGGCGTTACCCTCGTCTCGCTTGATAGCATGCATGGCATGACGTCATTGACATTCATCGGGCGGTGAGACTGAGTGAATGAATATCTAGTGTCTTTCCTTGAATTAAAAGTAGGGCTTTAGACTAAGATCGTAAAATTCAAGTTGCTATCATTGAACGCCACACAACACTCGTTCCAACAGACCAACCTTTTGAGCCTCTCTGGTGCAATGAACAAGAAACCAACAAGGAGGTTCAAGAGATTGTAGAGTCACGACATTCCTAAATATTCCCTTTGAACCAAGGAACTATGATCATAACATGTAAACTATTCATTTTACTATAAGTACGGACAGAGCGAGCGAGCCACTCTCACTTTGCCATTCGTCTCTAATGTATTCATTTAACGTAATCGCATTGTTATTCTTATATTACTAGAAAGCGTAGAAGAAAAGGAAAAATGTAGGGTTTACTAAAGGTATGTTCCACGGGGCACACTCGAGGACGCGGGGCTACCATCTTGATATACACTAAATTTACTCATATGTAAATATCAGTGTATAGATATGATAATGTAGGCCTATATTGTTAGTGTATTATAATTTTCGCCCCGTTAAGGACGAAAATTTTGCATTTTCAGTTGTGAAATTGACGACTTTTAGACAAGAAAAGTGCCTTTATGTTCATTTCGGTCTTGAAATAATTGATTACTTATTTGTTGTTTGTTTGTATGTTCTTTCTTTCTTTTTTTCTTTTTTTTTTACTCGGCAGCCCAAGGAGGGGGTTTAATCCCCGGACCCCCCCCCCCCCCTGTATATTCGCCACTGAACAATGTGGGGCAGTGTGAGGCCAGAAAACGATTTGATTTTTATTTTTTGATGGATTTTTTTTTTTTTGTTTTTTTGTTTTTTGTTTTTTTTGTTTTTTTTACCACGCACATATAAAAAGGATCGTTCCACAGCGATTGTATATCTCAAAATACTTCCTGGTATTTCACAACACTTTCTATTTATCAATGTATGTCATTACAGCTAATTTTATTTCAAATTTCTTTTTAGGCCAAAAAATACTTTAGTTTCTTTCTTCTTTTTTTTTCTTTGACAAAAATGGGAAGTACAGATATTGGTCAAGGGACTGCGGGCGTCCTGGTTAGTATATGGTCACCCGGTGTCACGCAGGGCCTCTCAAACCATACACTTCAGGTCACCTCAAAACACACATTAATGTTCAATGTTCCAAAATAGAGCCCCTTATAAATCTTTTGATAATTAACATCTGTACTTTATTTCACGATGAGTGATGGCTAGATATCAATATTTGAGTAGACGGCAGCGAGTTTTCCGAGCAGGGTCAAGCTAACTTAATTAATACTTTGATTTCCTGCAAGTTACAGCCGGAACTTGAACATGTGTTCTGCCAATATTATGTCAAGCAAAACATCTGTGCGAGTATGCCTACAACGTGCGTCTTGAAAGTGGATAATTGATGGAACTGCAGAAATCTAAGGAAGAGTATCTCAAAACATACTTCAGGTCATCTCAAAACACACGCACAGTAATGTGTAGTGAAGTTGTAGTCATTTTATGAATAAACAAGCAAAATATACCCAGCATTATTTTAGAGTTAACAATGAAGTACAAAATCGCAAGAAAAATCATAATGAGAAGTGTATGATTATATGAAACATAAAAACAAAAAGTTGTGCCTTAATGACTAAACATGACCATGATGACAGACAGAAATTTACTTTTCAAATGTTATGAAATCTATAATGCACCTTTTACCGTAAATCTACTAGGTAAATTAGATGAAAGTAGGTCAATAAGATCAAAATTGGCTACTGGTGATGACACCTTGTCCTTCCCACTGACCCAGATGTAACGATAATCAAGCCAAATGACAAGCAGTGTCTTTTTCTCAATCGCTTTTAGGCAGGAATAGTTCTTGTTCTCCTCATCACGTTGATAATATCAAACTATGTCTATTTCACATCGTCCTACCATTAGTGCTCTTAAAACAAAGGGAGTAGCAAGAGACACTTTGACTGCTATAGAAGGAACAGTGATATGGTCGTAATCACCCAGGGTAGTCACTGTAGTCTCCGAGGGCCCTGCATTACCCCCAGCATTGTCAGGTATCCATTAATACACCTGATGGGTCAAGATGAGGAAAATTTAGTACAAGGATGAACGCATGCAAAGCAGGATTCGAACCCCAGGCCTTCTGTTTACAAATCCTTGGTCAGATATACCATGCTGCTTCCGTGCTGCCATAAAACAGATGAAGGAGGCAGGGTAAAAAAATAAAATAAAAAAAAAGACACATGGGTAATGCAGTGTATGGATGCAAAAATCTGCCCTCGTTTACAGACACGTACATAAAATGAAAAAATAAAAGAAATAGAGTACCATTGATGAAGTGGGAGTGGGTGTGGGGTGGACAAAGGAACAGAAAGGAAAACACTCATTTCAACTAGTTTCATCTTCATTATTATTTCAAGTATCCAACGACAATCCTATGATCATAGATCAGCCAGATTATCTTAACCTTACTGGATAAGCGCGTGGGAGAGAGCGAAAGCGACAAAAAGATCAGATAATTGAAGCGCAATGGCTCTTAACTTAAGGATCAAACCAAACCAGGAGTCAACTTTGAGCTCTCTCGACAACCAGTGACGATTATATACCAGAGATCATTCCTTGAGGTTATTAGAAACAAGTTTCAGACACCAGGAAGCCTTCCTATAATGCAGTGACGGGGATTTGATTCGAACAACCATCCACTCACGAGCTTAAATAGCGTTAAACAATGGTTGCCTAAGCTGGACCTTTTTTTTCTAAAAGGGTCTTGAGGACTGTCCGCACCATGCACCCTGGAGAAGACTGGTCTTTGGAGTATGTTAACAAGTGAAAAGGAAGAAATCATGAGCATCCCTCCACAGACTAAAAGAGCAAATCCCAAACCTACTAAGGACCTGAAGGAATCCACATCCCATTCTACATCCAAGCCAGTCTCAAAGACGCCGAGATAAAAAGAGCAGGACGATGCACGGGGTCAAAGTCTTCAGCCTCATTGTACGTAAATCTAAAACAAGGGACAAAGAAGCAAAAATGATGTGACTGTAGAGAAAAAAAAAAACGAGTAAGAATCAGGTATATAGGCATGACAGAGACTGTGACTAGGCCATCGTTGTGCCAACCAGAACTGGTCCTGCACTTGATTTTGATATTTAAAGTTTGTGATGCATCGAAATATAAGATGAACTTTATTGGTAATATAACCTTAAGCAATGTGATTGACTTCACAACAGCTGAATATTAAGATTACCATATTTCTGAAAACAAGCTGTAACAGAGTCTGATGAACGCTCTTAATATTGAATGGTTTTCTCCATTTATGAAGCTTAATTCTATCTTTTCATGATATTTGTCCTTTTGTCTCCTTCATCGCTCTCTTCTTAAGGGTTCTCAGATTTTCTTGAAATAATGAGAATAATCACAATATCTGCCCCATCTCCCCTCAGGACAACCTCACAGCACACCACTGCCCTTTGACTCTCACTATTTACCTCTATTTACCTTCCTTAAATTGGTGGTATAGTATTGGTTGAAGTAAGGATTCAGCTTTTGACTTTTTGCGAGATCTTATAGAAACCACTTAATGAAATGTTAAAGAGCATACAATTGTAAGAGGACTTTTAAGTTCCTTTGATAAAAATCAGTTTTGGAATGGCTGAGATAACCAAACACAAAGTAAAAACAAAGCAATCCGAACAAAAAGGTCGGTCCCTCCTTTTATTTAAATCACTGTGTTTTGGATATCTCAGCCATTTCGAAACCAATTTTCATGAAATAAACTTTGAATTCCTTGTAGAATTTTATGTTCTTGAATTATTATGTTCTTTCACATTTCATACCAAGTTTTTCATTATCACAAAAATCATTTAAAAAAAAACCGTTGGAAACCTGAAGCCCCATCTTAACCGATACTGGACCATCCCTTTAAACTCTCTACTGGACCATCCCTTTAAACTCTCCCTATGTGTTTCCCTCCTTTACTCTCCTCTCATCTTGGGTCTTCTTTTGTCAACCAACAGTGGGGGTTTTTTCGAGGACTGTCGGGGATATACCAGGTAGGCGGAAAAACACCTCTTTCCACCTCTCTGCATAGGGCTACACATTGTGTTACTGCAAACCTCTCTTTCTCATCTCGGATTAGTATCCCGGAGAGAAATATCATAATTCTAACTTAACACCATTGCATGAAAATTTATTTCTCATGAAGAATGGTCGATCATTACAAGCTATATCATAATTTTACAAAGAAACGCATGAATGTGACAATCTTTGTTACTGTTTCAAGCTATTTACTAAGTTGTGGGGTAATTCATATTATTATAATTATCTAAAACGACGAAAATTGCAATCAATAAAGTCTAAACAACAGTCCACAATCCCCTTTATTGTCAACACCCTGTTTGTTTATTGGTTTTTTGAAAGAATAAACGAAGGATGTGTGCTACTTTTCACCTACATTACGCATCTTACGTACATTATTAAATCAGCACGTCAATTTTTAACATGTAACGTCAATTGATAATCACTACAAACTGGTACCTGAGCTGCACTTCATGGTGGATAAGTTTTGATTCACAATCACAAACACACCACTCCCATGTGACTATTATGGAACAGATAATGCTATTTTGTCACCAAGCACACTGAGGAAGATGAGAAAGAAAAACAAAATAGTCCAAGTGGAATCAAAGTAAAACACGTGTATAGAAAATGTTATTCTCTTTTACTCGCATGAACCATGAATGGCACTCAATGACTTCCACGTTCATATCCGGACTTCAAGAGTTTCACTTTTGCAGAGTTTTTTCAACTCTTCGGCTCACTCACACTTTCTTTTTCAATACCTAGTTCAGGACATTGACAATGAGGTATTTATGGCATCACTTAATCCTCTTTTCATCTTACATCATCAACTTATCCTAGTAAGGGTCTTTACCAAATCATCACGTTTGGCATCAATGCGATTGGTTTGATCGGTTTCACTCCAAATTCTATAGTTTGAGCAGAAAACGTTATTTGGGGGAGTGAATAATGGTTCAACTTGGTTGATTGACTTGCATGGATGGCAAAGAATGTTGGCTAAAATTAACTTGTATAACTGTTAGTCTTTATTGATATGACATACAGAACTGTAAAACAGCATACGAACGTGCCATGGCCTGATGGCTTTCTAATAGATTGTCCGATAGTATAAATGCGAATCTTTTTCATGTTTTTAGATGTTGTGCTGCAGTGCGGAAAGCAAAGAGTTTTGCCATTAATAGACATGATAGAGCCAAATTTATAAATGAAGACCACAAATCGAATTAACTCCGTTCTCGTTAACATGAGATACTCGCGATCAAAGCTGCTACAAATCAAAGAACATAATAAGAACATAATTATGAGATATTTTCGATAAAGAATGTCCTATATGCAAAAAGTGAGGTATCATGGGAAAGGTTTTGAAATGTTCTAATAATGGACTTACTCCAAAATATGCAAACATGGCGCTTAACCCGTTTGACGATTTTCTTTTCATTATAAAAGCGAATTACTGACTAACAATTCTGACGGAAACATGGCGTAAAAACTTTGAATGAGAAAATGGCATTACATAACAAACATTGCTTTCTTGAATAGGTAAGCAACACTGCATCCTGTATATAGCTGGATCACTGTTGCAACTACATTTCTTACACGAAAAATAATGTTTATACATTGTATTTGTAAACATGCAGACACACAAACTATTTGACTGAGTCATCATGGCGGCAGTACAACGTGACGAGGAAATATCTTTTGAAGGAAATAAAGCTATAAAGCTGATCTTTTTTTTTTTTTCTCTTGACTAAAATCATTCTTTAAAGTCACAACAGACAGATGGATAAAAATATCTTTTATTAGTCAAAAGAGGGCGCAAGCATACTTGATTTGTCGAATACCTATCAACATTTCTGGCAAACTTTCAATAGATATGTAGGTTACAGACACCGATTAAAATGAATAAGACGGACGAAAAGCATGTAGCTTCTTATTGTTATCAAAAACAGCTATCATTTGTTTTGCTTACACATTTTGTCACTGTTATCAACGAATGTAGAGATTTACGGCATTTTGCCAAAAAGGGCTGCTGATAGCGTACTACTTCGAATGGAATTCTGTGTAAAATACGCACTTATCAGAAAATGTTAGATTTCGTCTTTCCCTTTTACACTCTACATTTTCAACTTATATCTATATCTATAGATTTAAGTACCTATATAAAACATACAAATAAAATTAATTATGCTAATTCATTTACGTCCACCATGTCCACTTTGGACTGTTCGTGATACTGACATGGTATACTATGGCGTAAATGCCCTCGAATATGGGTTTGTATCAAGGTACACTCTCTACAAAATCTCAGCTGCAGTTAAATATAGATTCGTTATCAACGCTCATAAACAACGGTATTTCCATACATCTTATTAACACAATGGTCAGACATTTCTGCACTCTTTATTGTTTAAATGTTAATTGTAAACATCGGATTGTCTCGGCGTGCATGAAATTCTTGACTAAAATTATTCTTTAAAGTCACAACAGACTGATCCCTAAGAGAGTTCTCTATCAGACAAACGCTTCGTGGTGATATCAGCATCACAAAGCAATGGATCTATTCACAGGAGCTGTAGGCGACGTTGGTATACGCAGAATTCGAGAAGCATTCTCCTTCTGGGAGTCTCTTCTCGGTTTTCTCTGCATTGTTTTGCTCATAGTCCTCGGATGGATTAGTCACCCTACAGAAAAAGGAATAGGTGGGACAAGAATGTATCGTCTCCTTTATCTCCAACAACTTCGAAGATTTACAAACAATGGAGAATTGGCAAAAACTTCAAATATATCGCATTGCTGCCAGATTATAAGGTAAGGCTGTAACTCCTGTACGCTAACATTGGGAAGACCCTTAATTCTCCAAAACAAGTGAGGTACATTTCGCAAAAGAATGTATAGCACATAGAACGCAGAATTACACTATTAAAAGTTACCTGTGTTAGGTGCCATCACAAACCATGACTAACCAATGTCCTTATATGAGACCGGTATTAAAACCCGATTTCCATAAAAATTATGCAATCTTGCTCTCCGTGCAAACATTTTCTTATTCATTTCATTATCGTTTTCATTTTCATTATCACGCAGACCTAATGTTCTATTAATTTCCTTCTTTTATTATCATTTAATTTTTCTTCCTTTAGGTAAAAAGCTGACTAAAAGGGCTGGTAGCGCCTATACCATTGTGATGCCAGACCTAATCTACATCGACCTGACTCAAACTTAGACAATGATTATGATTGTAAAGCTATCATCCCAATATTACTATTTCACTCTCACTGTGTCTTTGATTTCCCCCAAAACAAGACAGTAAATTGCTTACTTTCCGACGTTTTCGCTGTCAGCTCTTGTCTCGGGTAAATGTTGGCCTCGAGTCTCTGGAAGGAAGAGTGTGAAGAAGCCGGCTAGGACGGCCACTGACCCAAAGATGACCAGCGGCATTGGTGTCCAGAACTTATCCAATGTGAGGATGAGTGGAGCCAACATAGTAGCTACTCGAGCAAACATAGAACACGTCCCCACTGCCACGGTCCTTGGAAGACATAAAACAAAGATAGGATGATCGGGGTGTGACGGAACAGGAACAACTCTCTGTTTTAATGTATAGGAAACAATAGATGGCGTTTGATCGGAAACATCATTGCATGTCCATAAAAATTTCATCATGATTGTTGATTCATATGAACGTTAAAAAAAAAACCAGGAAAACGTAAATACAACATCAGCGTATTATAGATCCCTGCTAAAATAGGCTCACAAAGTATAGCATTCTGTCCGGTAACGGTAACACAGACACGTTGTAACCATGGTGACAGCACCAATAAGAGTTAAGGAAAGCACATGTCGTCTGAGTGGATAATACAAGTGCCATCAATTCTGTCCTTCCATCCTATCCTTATTCTAAAAAAGCAGCACAAAGTCATTACAAAGGTACGTTACAAACACCATCTTCCCCTACGACTGATTGAATTGGGTGATGTACTGTGATACACTCACCCATTATATACATGTACGTTTATGATATGTTTTTATGAGTCTTACCTGATGTTTGTTGGATAAAGTTCAGCTGTATAGAGGTACAGTACGGCAAGTGATCCAGAAATGCCGAATTTCCCGACCATAGCAACCGTTGTTAGCCACACGCCCGAGGCTAATCAAAGAAATCGTTCATGAGCATTCTTAAAACCGTGAAATAAGTTCAAAGATAACTCGAGTACACGGGGAATCAACAATTTGTTTTATTTTCATTTTAAGTTAGTAAGTGCACCAAATAAATCTCTTCTTAATGTACAGTAATACGGATGCTGTTGTTCTAGTGGTGTTCATCCTCTCAAGCATTATCAGTCAGGAATGGCAACGTATTTTGGGTACATGTGGGATATCATTGGTAGACTAATTTTCCCTACAGTATCAGATCCTTGTCCGGTTGGTATTTTGATGGGTGGAGTTGGGCATTTTTTTTTTATTCCTTCTGTTTGTCATTGTTATCATCATTATCATCAACAAGAATGCGATCATCAATTTAAATGATGATGCTAGACTCCAGATATCCCCTTACGAATTACAGCCGCATAGAATCTAGCCCCTTACGAATTATAACCGTAAAGTCCCTTACGAATTACAGCCGTGCACAAGCAGGCGACGCCCCCGAGTAGGAGCAAGGCACACAGTGATGGTTTCCGGCCGAAGTACTCCAGTGTGAAGATACTGAGGAGGTAGGCTGGGATCTCTACGGCACCAGAGATGGCAAACGCCACGTAGTCATTGGATCCAAGGTTGGACGAGTTTAGAGACAGACCACTGTAGACCATCGTGTTCACCATCCTACACAACCGTGGATAACAATTTTTATTTGATTTTTCATTTGATTTAATTTGATTTGATTTGATTTGATTTATTTTCTTCTGCGTTATGATCATACATTTTGGTCCTTTTTGTATTTGAGTTATGCAAGGATTTCGATACAAGCAAAAAAGCAAGCTCACCGAGAGAGAGAGAGAGAGAGAGAGAGAGAGAGAAATCTCCAAAAGGCTCATGTCTGGTTCCCCAACTTGCAATTTTAAAGAAATCATTGATATTCATACTCTTTAACTTTCTTTACACCAGTATATGTTTAACGTTATCGATTTCATGCAAAGTAATAATTCTTGCTAAAAAATGCCTGTTTATCTGTTGATTCCACAAAGGAATTATGATACTTGTCAAATCTCTCAACTCTCAGCAGACTTCCTTCAATTCACTCATTTTCTGACGGGGAAAGATGGCAATACGAGTATTGGAAATATTATATTCATAATAAACAAAGATTGTCACTGTTTTCAGATTAGTGTTTCCGTCACAGATACATCTATTGCGGGAGAGATGGGGATGGAGGGGGAGTTGACTTACCAGTTGAAGATTAGATTCAGGGTTCGTAGACACATAGACCTGGTTCTAAAGAGATCTAAAGCTGTTGGCTTATTCTCCTGTCGTATCGCTTCCTACAGGATAAAGTTATGATAAGCAAGTTACATACCAAGTTGTTACCCTTCAATAAATCTCTGGTGTTATCAAAGATGCGCAAATAAAGGGGTTGAGACACATCAATGATTACCATTTACGCCTATTAGTCTTCAGGGTGTAACAGATACCAGCCCCACTGAAGCACTATACTTCTATATTCTATGCAACGTTGCATTAATATATGTTGTTGTTGTTATTGCTGTTGTTGTTGTTGTTTTTTGTAACAATTTCTTAATAAGACTTAAGCGCCATCTCTGTGGACACAAAAGGTAGAACCTTTTCATTAAATCGATATCGACTAAATTGCATATTATGTAATGTATTGCTGATTACTGATTAATAAGAGCATGAGCTGTTTGTCGGTACGTTCAGAATCAATTATTATTGTTACAATAACCATTCATATCTGTGCTAGGCTACCTATAACCTCACACTATGCCGCTGACTTATAAATGATTATTTCTGAATATTTCAGGTTTTTTATCTTTTTGTGCAACGATGAGACAGCGCTGTTTATGATATCAAATATTGTTATGTAATTAGCATATTCTGAATTGACCTTGCTGGACTTGTATTCACCAACCTGCTCCTTCTTGAATTCCTCAGTGAATATAGGATCCGGTGCTGCTACTTTGTTAACCTTGGCAATGCGAGCAATGATTTTCTCAGCTTTATCGTACCTTCCAACAGAAATGAGCCATCTTGCTGATTCTGGCATGAACCTGCAATGACACCAAAGAGAGATGATGATTAGATATCTGCAAGTGACATTGTCACATAAAATATAGGAGAATATTCTGAGAAGTCATAAGTTTGGGATGAACCGGGATGGGATGTTTTGTTCAAGGTGTCCAATAGATTGACAATGGTTATAATGAATATTGCAGTGGTGAGATGGATGAGTATAGTCATGATAGTATCCATGACAACTGAAAGTAACGTATCATAGTCGGCGTCTTACATAACTTCACATTTTATTTATTCATGCCAGACTTCTCATAGTTTCGTGTTTACATTATTGCAATACCGCTGGTGTGGACATCTAAGTAACCCTGTTAAGTTGTGTTAAATATTATGCAACAAGGTATCGATACCACATGGATACCATCTTCTGAGTTTCAGAAGTTACAGTGATACGGGACATACATAGGGCAGACACGAAGTGAATTTCATTTTATCAATATGATAAAGTCAAACTATTACGGCATTCATTTTAGCTTGTCATATCAGTGTTGGTTTTTTTTTTTTTTTTTTTTTTTTTTTTGGTTTTGCTAATAAGCTCTGCTGTCTATATACGATTACCGATGTTTCAATGCTCACCACAAGACTAAAAAGAAGATGGCGGTTGGTGCCGTCACTACTATTTGTAAGGTTCTCCATTCCCGCACAAAGAATGCAATGAGCGCCAGGAACATGTAGCCAAGTGAGAAGGGAATACAAAACAAAATCCCTGCGATATTTCTCTTGGTAGGTCCCACGTACTCGGTACCTTGATCAAAATAAATAGAGAGGAAAAGAACGCGCCTGTCAGAATCAATCTTAATCATAACAGCAGCTTGAAGGTGATGTTATGTTATTAGATTGGGTGAATACAATAATAATGTCTCGTTATCTCTGACGAACACATTAAGTTATTTCAACTCGCATCCTCCTATCAGCAAATCGTTGTAAGTTGCTGTATCTTATGGCTCATGATACTGTAACCATGGTAACGATGTTTGGTATAACCACTTTGGAAGTATACAGGCCAGCTCTGGTGTATGTAAAGTTTCTCTTTTTTTTTACACAATAAAACAAACATCTCCTTATGTTTATGGGTAGTCAGTTTTCAGTTATGCTTGCTACTTTTCCTTCTTAATTTAAATTTCTCCTAAATTCTTCTCCATCACATGACGCTAGCGCTTAGAAACTTTAGTAATAAACGCTTTTTGAATCATATTTATTGTTATTCTTATGAGAGGATGCTTAGCTATTCTTAGAGATGTACAGAACTTGATAATGGACCTCGACATCAAGCGCAATCACATCATATACCAACCCGAAGCACCTAAATCCATGGAAATTAATATATATATATATATATATATATATATATATATATATATATAAACAGTTATCAATGGCTACGCTGTATTTTTGCTTTCTGTAATACACTGCATTAATTTATTATAGCTCAGAGCTTGTTTGTTAGCATGTTCCTAATGTATATTTCGGTTCACTGTAAGTTCGAGCCTGTGACGTCACGTACCGATGATAAAGAGGATGATGTACGTTGCTATGGATCCCATCCCTTGGAAGAATCGCACGACAGTGAAGACCCACCAGCTTGGGGAGAAAGCAAGGAGCATCCCAAACAGGAGTCTGAAGACGATACATATCAGAAGTGTCCACCATCGACCGATCCTAGGGTTGAGAAACAAACAAAAATGTATAACTTCAATTACTGTCGCGTGATGTTGGGAATAGAATGCAGTATGAACGCAAGCTAAGAGAACAATTCAAAAGAATCTTAATGGTTTCACAATCAACAAGATGAATAAGATAACAGGAAAATTATGTAAATGACAAGAGACGGACATGATAGACAGACAGACAGAAGTCAGACTGAATGCTATGCTATAAGCATGATAAGGTCAGACAAAGAGATGATAAAGAGATGAATATTAGAGAGATGGAGAGAGCAAAAATGTATGAAAGTGAACTATATGCGTCAAAATTTTGGTTTGAATAAATAGCACTGATGGACTAAAATACATTACTATCCTACTTCATCATCTTTTCTGTGCTGGTACCAACACGTGGACTACAAACAGAATCATACAATATATATATATATATATATATATATATATATATCTATGTGTGTGTGTGTGTGTGTGTGTGTGTGTGTGTGTGTTTGTTTGTTTTTTTTTACATTGAGAGAAGAGAGCGAGAGAAGTAGTGTAAATACATACATATACATACATATCTGACAAGATGCCAAAGACGAGTGAGCCAACGAGATAGCCACCGTAGAAGACTGTCTGAGACACGTCCGAAAGATCATCCTTGCCACACACTAAATTGAACTAGGGTCAAGTAAAACAAACTTTTATATCAACCTTATCAAAAATACACAGTAGGCAATATGTATGTACACAAACAACAGAATAATTTGTTCAGGGAGGTGTTATAGATATAGCCGGAGAAGAAACCAGAAACCATAGTTATGCGCTCTGTCGCAGTTAAGTGAGTACTTCTCTTTTAGCATGCATATTATTTTCTTAACTCACACCAGACGTAGACAGTATATGTCCCTGTCCCATTCAATACAACATTTTACTTAATTCAGCAAATTTAACACTTAAGTTCTGGTGAACAGAATTATGCGCAAATATGTGCGCAGGATGATTGAATGTCAACTATTTCATTTTAGAACGATTTCTTTGGTCACCGTAATCAAACTCTATGGAAGAGTGACTTGAAGCCAGCGGAATATGAAGCGTATTGCCAAATTACAAAACCTATGCATAAGTTTGCACAAATCTTTAAAGGATTCTACAACTCTTCTCAATGTTCGTGATGCAATATTTACACAACTACATGAGTAGATCCATAATTTGCATAAATTGTTTTCCTTTTCCTTTTCTTTTCTTTTCTTTCAAACACAGTTTTATCCGTAAACTTTTAGATATTTTGAAAAGAAACATATACTAAGATTACTCAATATTGCGCATATTACTATCACCTTGTTAAGATTTAGCAGAAGAGAGACTGATTATTTGACTATTCTAATGAATTATCACGTGATATATCACAAAAATATGATAAGCACTGGAGCATCACGAAAATATGTTATGCAGTCAAAGAGGCGTGCATGTATAACTATGGTAAGACTATCTTTAAAGAGAAGAGAAAAGGCAAAATTTAAACCTTCAAGTTCAATATTCTATATACCATTTTATTCTCTGATCTTAAACCAACATAGAACCAACATGGTGTGGAATTATACTTGAAAGGAAGAAACGAACTGAATTTTGATGTTGTCGTGACAGAAAAATCGTGGTAATTGTTATCGCATGCCAGTAGTTATCTATAGGTTCGGACACCAGTGTCATCAAACCAGGAAATAGGAAAAGTCACTAAAATAAATATTCAATATATTCAACGTATTAGCGCATCGTAGATTACAAAATTTGAAGATTAGAGCTAAAAAATTAATAACATATAATATAATTTTCGTGTAAAAAAAGACTAAATCAATGAATAGTAGAAACACATCAATATCAAGAATAAACAATTAGTTAGAACGTGATCATGTCTCAACATGGTCAACTTAAGTGCTTGTGTGCTATAGCGCCACATCCATTTCAATCCATTGTGGTATTTGTTTGTCAGGGCACGTGCACTCTATACATTACTACTATAGGTTGTATATAGTGTAAAGGAAGAAAATATTATATATGAAGGAAGATTCTCACGCTTGTCACTGTAGTGGATTCATACTGACTGTCGTCGTAAACCCAACCCTGGTCACATGGAATGGTCTCCATGTCTCCATCGGTGTAGTTCGAAGGGTCGATACCCGGCCAAAAGGGGACTCCTGTCACGTTATACTTAGCACACTGTTGGTACTCGAGCTCACCGCTGGTGGAGTAGTTTGCAGGAATACTTCCCTCCTTCTGGGCCATCTCACAGGCGTCCTCCGACAGGTGGTAGTCTGCACATCCCGCATCCCACTCTGGTGTCTGGGGTAGTCGAGGAAAAGATCAAAGGGGACTAGAGAGAATGAGAGATGTTTTCTTCCTCACATTTTTACCCACTGAGATACCACCTTGACATACGATCTGATACCATTGTAGAAAATAAATTTAGAATGTAATCACTATATGAGTAATCTTAAATGTTGGGAGACTTCAGTTAAGCAAATTATCTAATGAACGATTATAAAGAATAATTTAACAAAGTCTGCCCGATATAAGGTGATTGTGACCCGAATACAAGCACAGGACGCGCATGGACAGTCCAAGTATGGGACAAATTCGGTGTTTTTTTTTGTTTTTTTTTTTTTTTACTGCGCATTTAGAATAAACGCAAGAGGGGATAACAATAGAGAAAAATGATATCGATTTTCTCTATTGAAACATTTGACAGTATAGATAAAGTGGTTTTTATGTATATTCAGTCAACGTAATCCCTACTTGCGTGCGTGTTACTTTGGGATTCCTCTTTTCATGTAAACAATGGAATGTTTGCAAGATTTTTCTCCGGCGTCTTGCCCAGTGACGTATCTAGGGAAAACGGCCTCCGGGGCAAGCGCGAAAATTGCGCCCCTAATTTCTGAAAAAGTGTTCAACCCCAACCCCATGCCGGTAGGGACTTTATGATATGCTTTTTCAAGCACTTAAAAGGGATCTTTTGAGGGTGATTTAAATGTAATAAATTTTGATAAATTTTGGCGAGCGAGCGCAGCGAGTGATCCGAAAATTTTTGTATTTCAGCTTAAAAAACATGGAATTCTTGTCATTTTTTGCTTATTAAATCTTACAATTCTAATCAAGATATAGTGACGGCCTTATAGATAACGATTTATACCAACAAACTGAGGACTTAAAAAATACTCTGAACGAGAGATGAAACTCGTCAGACTGACGAGTTAGGTGATACGCTTGGGGTCATCAGATGTCGGTCATCTGCGATCGACAAAGAAAAGAATGTGATATAGGCACATTGAAGTTATATTGAGCGTGCATGCAAAACCGTTTCTCTAACCTCTCGGCCACGGGACATCCACGGAAATGGTAAGGCAAAAAAGAAATGTATAGATATTACAGGGAGAAAAGTCAATGCCCACTCAACCAACGTGGCCGCGTGAACATGTATTGCATTGCTAGACGGAAATGCGGCCTTGTAACTACTGATGTCGCTATGCCATTTCTGGCAAAATACGTGCCGTAAACATAAAACCTATAATCGGCTGGATTTGATACCTTGCCTTTAGGCTTTGATCACAATTTTCAGTGTGATGACGTCATCAAAGTACAAAACAATGACATGGTCTTGAAAGACAATTGTTCAAAGCACAACACCTCCGTCGTCGTCATTACATACTATGATCGGTTTGACAAAGTCAGCCTGCAAAATTTTGCAGCAGTCGAAGCAATATGGTCTCCAACACAAAAAAGAGGGATATGGTGTGTGTGTGTGTGTGTGTGTGTGTGTGTGTGTGTGTGTCTGTGTGTGTGTATAGGTGCGTTTATATACGAATGTGATTTCTACATGGACGAACATGTAATACAAAATTGAAGAAAAAAAGTAAAATAGCTAGGTATTTTGTTTCGTGATCTTGTGGGGTTCGAACCCGCACGTGTGCAACCTCACGTCTCTGAGACGTCGCCTTTAACCACTCGGCCATACGTCTCGACGAGAAAATATGAGGAACGTAAACTTATGTATGTGAAAGATGAATCAGGAATCGTTTTGTCCACATTCCATTCTCATTTTCAGTTTTAAACTGCAAAATTGTCAAACTGATGAGATTTCAAAGAATAAAATGCATGATTACTGCAGCTTATTGTCTCAGTTACCACATACTTAAGTTACAGAGGAAATGGAGCAAAATCAGCTGAGATAAAGGTGCTTAAACGTTGTCAAGTCAATGCACATAAAAAAAAATCACCTCCCATAGACATAACACGTAAACTTGTCTGATTTAGAGTCTTTACCTTTAATAACAATTTGAAGTATGATGGTAAGTCTTCTCGAACCAAGGGTGTGAAACGTAAGCTTCTACGTGAAAGATGAATCATGACGATCACCCGTGACCGACACATCTTCAAAGGGATCAGTTATTAGAAGTGGAAGCCCTCTTGCCAAGCATATTGTCTCAGCAATTCC
Organism: Diadema setosum; assembly: GCF_964275005.1. Taxonomy (NCBI): domain Eukaryota; kingdom Metazoa; phylum Echinodermata; class Echinoidea; order Diadematoida; family Diadematidae; genus Diadema; species Diadema setosum. The sequence continues at coordinate 34,968,725 of NC_092703.1, forward strand.
AAAGCAATGATACCCTTACATTTAGGCATACCATAATTTCCCTCTGAAATCAATGGTAGGTATTATTCATGTACAATTGCTTGCCTTGTCCATAAACTTTGCTTTACAAACTTTCAGTGAAACGTGTCATAACACAATTCTGTAACTCCATTAGCAGTGATTGACTACATAAAGAAAGATATATCAAATTGAACGCTTAGCGCGTATAACTAAGGGGGATTTTAGCCTGATGCTCTGTTCTTCACTGCTCAGATACCAACAACACTCATTACCTACGGCTACGTATAAAGAAACAGCTATGACGAAAATAAGTTTTTCCTTTTCTTTGGCAGATAGACACACAACCCCTTTAAACCACACTATAATTGACATGGAGGGACATGAAAAAGTTCATTACTACTACTAAACAGTGATGCCTTCTACTCATGTGGCACAAGATACCTCTATAGCAACATAAAACCTGTCTACAACTCCGTTATTGCGTCAAACAATAACATCCTGGAATTTCAAAGAGATTAGCGAGACGCCATACACCTGGCCTAGAGTTAATTCATTCAGTTGCCATTCCTGCTCCAGTTGAGTTATGTAAATTATTTTCCGACCTGTCTTGTGACAGTGTAACAGGAACAAACGTAATTAGAGAAAAGGAAAGAGAAAAGGAAAGGTGGCAAGCGGGGCACTGTATACCAAGGGCAATTTACAACATTACGTATGATAAATGAAGCAAATCCAACCTCCAGCCTCCGACAAAAAAAAAAGGAACTTGAGTGACTGTGTGTCGTGGGGTAGTATAATTGATAAGATAATACGATAAATGACATCGATCGGAATAAAGCTGAACTGCCAAAAGAAAAACAAAGAAAGAGAGAGAGAAAAAATGATAGCGTCCTTCGGGTCTCGAACATCTCGTCCTATAGGACGAGATGTTCGAGACCTTATAAGGTAGTGCATAATGACCATGCAGCGCGATAAGCGACTATAAAGCCACACGGCTGTACCGAAGATTGGATGTGAAATGTATCTTTGATATTTTTTATTTATATATATATATTTATCTTAAATCTTTATACCATTTACAACATGAAAAAGTTCATTACTACTACTACTAAACAGTGATGCTTTCCACTCATGTGGCACAAGATACCTCTATAGCAACATATAACCTGTCTACAACTCCGTTGTTGGGTCAAACAATAACAACCTGGAATTTCAAAGAGATGAGCGAGACCCCATACACCTGGACTAGAGTTAATCAATTCAGCTCCCATTCCTGCAAGTTATTTAAACGTACATGTCCTACCTATCCTGTTACAGTATAACAATAACCAATGAAGAGAAAAGGAAAGAGCAAACGAAAGGTGGCAAGCGGGACACTGTAACAAGGGGCAATTTACAACATTAAGTGTGACAAAATTAATGAAGCAAACCCAATCTCCAAACTCCAATACAAAACAAATGAAATAGAGCAGCTGTGTTCACGGGTTACGTACACTTGATAAAATAATACGATAAATGACATCGGAGTAAAGCTGAACTGCCGAAAAAAAGAGAGAGAAAAAAAAAGAACGGATAACAGTCCTGCGGGAGTCGAACCTCTCGCCTTCCGGTATGGCGTTATGAACAACCAGCGCGCTAACTGATTATGCCACATGGCTGTCCTGAAGATCGAGTGCGAAACTTAAATCTAAATACTATCGTGACAGTGTTGACTTGTGATGGCGCTATTCAACTTCCTACAAGTGGCAGCGTGGATTCGATCAATATACAGTTGCAAAGAAAAATTGGGAATCGTTCCGTACAGATTGCATTCTCATTTTCAGTTTTAAACTACAAAATTATCAACCTGATGAGGAGATTTGAAAACATAAAATGCATGATTACTAAAGCTTCTTGTCTCAGCTACAACATATTCATGTTTCAGAGGAAATGGAGCAAAATCAGATGAGGTAAAGGTGCTTAAACGTTGTCAAGTCAATGCATGGTTTGAAAAAAATATCACCTCCCATAGACATAACACGTAAACTTGTCCGATTTTGAGTCTTTACCTTTAATCACAATTTCTAGTATGATGACGTCATCATATTTCAAAACCATCACATGGACTTGAGAGGCAAATGTTCAAAGTACAACATATCTGAATTTGGGATAATATTGAGGTTAAACAACAGAGATACGAGCAAATGAATGTCAGAAACAGTACCTCAAAAAAATCAATTCCATTTTTTTTATATAAAATGACGATATGATGACGTCATCGCGTTTTCCTGGCAATATTGATACTTGGAATGTTATTTACAATTCATATGCTTTTGTAATATGTAATAGAAATATAGGGTCAACGGACGATTTAAAGAGCAATGACGAAATAAACAAAGACATGTTTTTTCACTATATTTGCAGAAAGACGCGCGTGCGGAATTTCAACTTTGACGCCTGTGCATTCCTTTGTTATGGGTCGAAATCGATCGGAAATCAATGGATATTGTTACTCAAAGTATCAGGAATCCAAATCAGTCAAAAAAATTGCATTTTCATGTTGCTGACGCGCTCTGCGCGCGAAATTGCGCGGACGGACGCGCACGCGAGAAAATGTTTGAAACGCTTAAAATTGTCTGAAACTTCGAGATTTCCCATTGGGAAGTCGTTTTGAGCCTTTTAAAATTTTGACGCGCGCTTACGCGCGCCTAATGATGACCTGGGTAACTAGCGTTAAAAAGTAAGATAGAGCGTGACCTGAACTTTATGTCCAGCGAAAATGATACAGAAATGACATCTAGTTAGGAAGTTATGATCGATCATGTGACAAGGTCCGAAAATCACAAAATGGCGCCTAGATGACGTCATAGATATGTTACTGTCATGAAAACCTTATTGTGGCTAGATTTTGTCATGAGACATGTTGACTGAAAATGTCATGTTATTCCGTAATGTCATTGTTGAGATATTGACGACACAAAATTGTCCAGAAAGAAAGAAGAATAAAAAAAAACGAGATATGAAACTCGTCACACTAAGGACGAGTTAGGTGATACGCTTGGGGTCATCAGATGTCGGTCATCCGTGATCGACAAAGAAAAGAATGTGATATAGGCACCTTGAAATTATTCAGCGTGCATGCAAATCCGTTTCTCTAACCACTCGGCCACGGGACATCCACGGAAATGGTTAGGCAAAAAAAAAAAAATGTATAGATATTACAGGGGGAAAAAGTCAATGCCCACTCAACAAACGGGGCCGCGTGAACATGTATTGCATTGCTAGACGGAAATGCGGCCTTGTAACGACTGATGTCGCTATGCCATTTCTGGCGACTTGGGAAAAATACGTGCCGTAGACATAAAACCTACAATCGGCTGGTTTTGATACCTTGCCTTTAATCACAATTTTCAGTGTGATGACGTCATCAAAGTACGAAACAATAAGCCAGTTCGGGGTTCCACTTTGAGCATGAGCAGAAAAGGGTCATCTGTACCAGCAGAGCATGGTGGTTTTTAAATTCACTGAGATAAGCATCTGTAATGTAATGATTATTCAACTGATCCCTATAAGTGGTGCTTGCCAGCACATCCACATGACAGCAAAAGCGGTGTCTGACAATATCAATAGAAAGAGATTGTTAATACATTCAATGCAAAATAATGAAATGGATGCTTTCCAAAATGTCAATGGAAGGATCATTCTGGTCACCTGGTCTATGCAAGTTCATCCTTTGTTTGAACATGACTGATGAATTCCATAAATTGTTACGTTGGGCAAGCTCATGCCTTCTGTCGCTTGAAACTAGTGGAGTGCCTAATCAACTGAGAAAGAAGAAAGGTCATTTGTACCCATGTGCCCATGAGCTAACCCCGAACTGGCTTATTGACATGGTCTTGAAAGACAATTTTTCAAAGTACAACACCTCCGTCGTCGTCATTACATACTATGATCGGTTTGACAAAGTCAGCCTGCAAAAGTTTGCAGCAGTCGAAGCAATGTGGTCTCCAACACAAAAAAGAGGGATATTGTGTGTGTGTGTGTGTGTGTGTGTGTATAGGTGCGTTTATATACGAACTTGACTTCTACATGGACGAATATGTAATACACCATTGAAGAAAAAAAAAGTAAAATAGCAAAGTATTTTGTTTCGTGATCTTGTGGGGTTCGAACCCGCACGTATGCAACCTCACTTCTCTGAGACGTCGCCTTTAATCACTCGGCCATACGTCTCGACGAGAAAATATGACGAACGTAAACTTATGTGTGTGAAAGATGAATCAGGAATCGTTTCGTCCACATTCCATTCTCATTTTCAGTTTTAAACTGCAAAATTGTCAACCTGATGAGGAGATTTCAAAGAATAAAATGCATGATTACTGCAGCTTATTCAGTCAGTCCGCAGCACGTATGCTAATGAGCCGATCCGGCAAGATTTATTCAGCACTCTCGTTGACGATCTTTGCGTTCGAAAGGTGTCTCGTCGAGCGAGATTTTGCGAGACTTTGATAGGGCTATGGTTTTCACATTGTAGCGACTTGTACATACATTCGTCATGGCTACAAGTCACGGTAAATATTGTTCTCCAGACTTTGATCTTTATTTTGATACTAAATTTGCGTATAACATCGGATCTTATCATGACTATATAATCAGTTGAATTTGCCTAAATTTTACCTGCTTTTCACGGGAGATTTTGTCGTCTAAAGTTCTTTTTTGGTTCCTGACCGGATTAAGAAACTGTTGTTTCTAATTCTGGCTTTTTCGTAGAGAGGAAACTTAGATGCTCATCATATATTGGAGTCAAGGAGACGCAAGCATGATTTATACTAGTTTTTCCGTTTTGAAATGTCTGTAAAATTCACTCCTAAGCCGGAAGTATGCTCCACACAAAGTGTACAGTGGCGCGAAAGAGCTCTCTCATTGGACAGTGCTTGCATTCAGCGCTTGAACTACACGCGTGCCAAGAAACCGCAAGTGGCATGAAACCGTTATGTAGCAGTGTAATGACGTAATGCAAGCGCTGAATGCAAGCGCTGTCCAATGAGAGAGCTTACTCTTGAGATTGCACGGTTTCAAGCTGATCAGCACTGACATCGATGTATATTTTACTGGTTCCTGACCGGATTAAGCAACAAATTGTCAAGATATTTACATGGATACAAAGATTAGGAGATGGACTACCAAATAAAGCATTTTCATTGAGACGCAAGGTGAATTTGGTATTTTTTTGACGTCTTGAACGTGTACTGCACGAATTACTTTTTTCATCATTTTTCAAGCTCAAATTACGCTATGATATTTTTCATTTACAATAATTTGAGTAACATGTGACGATAGTTTACATATTTTCCTTGAATTTGATATCAAATTTGTGAACATAAGGTGTATTTTTGAGGCCGAAAGCCCAAGGACAAAATCCCCTTACGCAGCTTATTACGTATGCAAGCCTAGAGCGGGCTTGCATACGAGTTGAATAAATACGAGCGAATTATCGGGTGCTGCGGACTGACTGTATTGTCTCAGCTACAACATACTTTAGTTTCAGAGGAAACGAAGCAAAATCAGCTGAGATAAAGGTGCTTAAACGTTGTCAAGTCAATGCATGGTTTAAAAGAAAAATCACCTCCCATAGACATAACACGTAAACTTGTCCGATTTTGCGTCTTTACCTCTAATCACAATTTTCAGTGTGATGACGTCATCAAAGTACAAAACAATGACATGGTCTTGAAAGACAATTGTTCAAAGTACAACACCTCCGTAGTCGTCATTACTTATACTATAATCGGTTTGATAAAGTCAGCCTGCAAAATTTTGCAGCAATCGAAGCAATGTGGTCTCCAACACAAGAAAGAGGGATATTGTGTGTGTGTGTGTATAGGTGCGTTTCTATACGAACGTGATTTCTACATGGACGAATATGTAATACACCACTGAAGAAAAAAAAAAGTAAAATGGCTAAGTATTTTGTTTCGTGATCTTGTGGGGTTCGAACCCGCATGTGTCATGGTATACCCTACTGTAAAGTCATGTAATGTCGTTGTGTTTCTACTGTCTTGTTCTCTCCTGTCTTTGTAAAAAAAAAAAAAAAAAAAAAAAAAAAAAAAAAAAAAAAAAAAAAAAAAAGTTTAATGTATTCACAAGAATCCTTTTGAGTGGTTCACAATTTACAAGCATGCTTTTCAGTGAACCTCTCAGTTCTTTCTTTTTTTTTTTATCCTCCAAACATAACTTTGTATTTTGCCGGTATGCATGTATAATTTCGTATTTGTTAACCATTATCTACCATGTAAAGTCGAATACATGCCTATGTTATATCTTCTGATACATTTCGTGTTATGTTTGACGAAAAAGAAAGAAGGAATGAAATAAATGAAATGAAAATGAAAATGAATGAATGAATGAATGTGTGCAACCTCACGTCTCTGAGACGTCGCCTTTAACCACTCGGCCATACGTCTCGACGAGAAAATATGAGGAACGTAAACTTATGTATGTGAAAGATGAATCAGGAATCGTTTCGTCCACCTTCCATTCTCATTTTCAGTTTTAAGCTGCAAAATTGTCAACCTGATGAGAAGATTTGAAAAAAAAATAAAATGTATGATTACTGCAGCTTATTGTCTCAGCTACAACATACTTAAGTTTCAGAGGAAATGAAGCAAAATCAAGTGAGGTAAAAGTGCTTGAGCGTTATCGTTTATGCATGGTTAAAAAAAAAAAAATCCCCCCATAGACATAACACATAATCTTCGCTGATTTTGATATCTTGCCTTTAATCACAACTTCTAGTATGATGACGTCATCAAATTAGAAAACATCGACATGGACTTGATAGACAATTGTTCAAAGTATAACATATTCAACGTATGTCGTCAGTTTGGTATTGACTGGACGATCAAACACAGGAACATGAGGCAGCGATTAGTAATCTTCGCTGATTTTGATATCTTGCCTTTAATCACAACTTCTAGTATGATGACGTCATCAAATTAGAAAACATCGACATGAACTTGATAGACAATTGAAGGGGTCGATGCAATATAGTGCTAACCCACACAATGTTCATTTTGAGATAATCGCTGTTGAATGTTTGGAAAGTCCATACATTGTATATTGATAAAACATGAATGCATGCATTTTTTACCATCTTATTGGTTGAATTCAAATATGATATTTTCACGGAGGTTAGAGTGAAGGATAAGGATTATGAAAATGCTTAATCGTGTCATTAATTCCCAATCAATGACATCCCTACTATAGGCATATCATAATTTCTCATCTAAAATCAATGGTCTATAGGATTCATGCACCATTACTTGTATAGTGCATAAACTTTGCTTTTTAAGCTTTGAGTGAAACGTGTCATAGCATAATTCTGTAATTCCATCAGCAGTGATTGACATAATGAAGAAGAAATATATATCACATTGAACGCTTAGAACCTAACGGGGGGGGGGGGTATTATAGCATGATACTCGGTTTTTTACTGCCCAGCTAGATGCCAACAACATCCATCACTCACGGCTACGCATAGAGAAACAGCCATGGCGAAAATAAAACTTTGCTTTCTCATAGGCACAATGACACAGAACCCCGTCAAACACACTTTTCTTGGCAGGGATGGACATGAAAAAGTTCATTACTAATACTAAACAGCGTATGCATTCCATTCATGTGGAGCTAGATACCTCTATAGCAACATAAAGCCTGTCTTCAACTCCGTTGATAGAACAATGACAACCTGAAATTTCAAAGAGATGAGCGAGACGCTATATACACCTGGCCTAGAGTTAATTTATTCAGTTCTCATTCCTACTTCAAGTTGGGTTATGTTATTGTAATCATTCCCATCTGCAGTATAACAAAACCAAAGTGAGGGAAAAGGGGAGAGAAAAACGAGAGGTGGCAAAAGGAAAACTGCATGCACAACTGCAATCCATAGCATTGCGTGTGACAAGTGAAACAAATGTTTTAGTTGTTATAGCAGTGTTTTATGAGCATAAACAGACAAATAGACAGACAATGTCAAATTTAAAAACCATCAATTTAATGTCAGAGAAGATGGTAAACAAGATGCATTGAAACCGTAACTAAATCGAACATATTCAGATATAACATTCTTGAATTAAAAACAAGATAAAGAAAAATAATGTCCACGTCAGGATTAAAAAAAAAAAAACTCCGCACGAACATGCATTATATTCTTGATGCAAAGTTCCAAGGATTGTCTCATTAATTTAAAAGCAATGATTCCCTTACCACCACCAGCACCACACCACAATGACGTCTCTAAAATCAATGGTAGCACATATCATTGTATCTTGCATTGAATTAGCTCCCTTTTCCTAAACTACCAGTGAAACGTGCCATATTATATGGTGTAATTCGATCAGTAGTGATTGACTTTAAAGAAGAAAGATAATGCAACAAATTGAATGCTTACCACATTGCTTATAGGGCTATTCCAGTTTGGTACTGATCTGTTCTATTCTCCCAGATGCCAACAACACATATCACCTATGGCTAAACTAGTGAAACAGCCATGACGAAAATAAACGACAGAGAACCCTGTCAAAATCACTACACTAATTGGAAAGGTATTGCCCGAAATTCCTCATATAATATGAAGCAATATCAAGTCACTTCCTTCCCTGCCTGTCTTTAACTCCGTTTTTGTCAAACAATAACAACCTGGAATTCTAAACAGATAAGCGAGACGCCATACACCTGGACTAGAGTTAATTAATTCAGTTCCCATTCCTGTTAGTTATGTAAACGTACACGTTCCTAAATATCCTGCTACAGTATAACAAGAACAAAATCTAAATGAAGAGAAAAGGAAAGAGAAAAAGAATGGTAGCAAGCGTGGCACTGTTTCAAGGGGCAATTTACAACATTACGCGTGACAAAATTAATGAAGCAAACCCAACCTCCAAACTCCAATACAAAACAAGGGAAATAGAGTAGCTGTGTTCATGACATCAGAGTGAAGCTGAACTGCTGAAAAAAAGAAAAGAAAAAAGAAATAAAAGGAAAAAGTCCTGCGGGACTCGATTAACTTCTCTCCTTCCGGTCGGGCATTATAAACACGCAGCGTGCTAAGCGATTCTGCCACACGGAAGATCCGAAGATCCTGTGCGAAACTTAAATCTATCTATGTATGCTATACACAACACAAATTTACATTGATATTCAGTTTTTTGGCGATATACGTCAAGTGACTGATAGCGCTGTTCAACTTCCCACGAGTGGCCGCGTGGATTCGATCAATATACAGTTACAAAGATAAATCGGGAATCGTTTCGACCAGATTCCATTCTCATTTTCAGTGATCGACAACGAAAATAATGTTAAGTAGCGACTTGAAGTATAATATAATATTGAGAAATATTCGTGAAGTCCAATTCTTTATGCAGTCCTACATAATTCAGATGAAATTGTTTCTGTCATGCAACCAATTGAAAATTTCGTGTGGTGTCGGCGTGTCCAAGTAAGTTGATTGGAAAGGATATGTGAATGAATATTTACCAATAGGTCTTTATATTGTAAAAAAAAAAAATCAAACATGGCCATGCGGTCTTTTAAGAGCCATCTTCACTTTAACATTTGTAATTTCAAGTCCAAGTTGCCAGTCAAAGCAATGTGGTCTCCAACACAAAACAAAGGGATATTGTGTGTGTGTGTGTGTGTGTGTGTGTGTGTACGTTTACATGAAAACGTGATTTCTACATGGACGAAGGTGAATACTCCACAAAAGAAAAAAAGCAAAAGATGTAAGTATTTTGTTTCGTGTTCTTATGGGGTTCGAACCCGTACGTGTGCCACCTCACGTATCTTGTGACGTCGCCTTTATCCTCTCGGCCATACGTCTCGACGAGAAAATATGAGGAATGTAAACTTATGTATGTGAAAGATGAATCAGGAATCGTTTCGTCCACATTCCATTCGCATTTTCAGTTTTTAGCTGCAAAATTATCAACCTGATGAGGAGATTTGAAAAAATAAAATGCATGATTACTGCAGCTTATTGTCAGAGGAAATGGAGCAAAATCAGCTGAAATAAAGGTGGTGAAACGTTGTCAAGTCAATGCATGGTTTTAAAAAAAAAAATCACCTCCCTTAGACATAACACGTCAACTTGTCTGATTTTGAGTCTTTACCTTTAATCACAATTTGAAGTATGATGGTAAGTCTTCTCGAACTAAGAGTGTGGAACGGAAGCTTCTACGTGAAAGATGAATCATGACGATCACCCGTGACCGACACATCTTTAAAGGGATCAGTTATTAGAGGTGGAAGACCTCGTGCCAAGATATTGTTTCAGCAATTCTAAAGCAATGATACCCTTACATTTAGGTATACCATAATTTCCCTCTGAAATCATTGGTATTATTCATGTACAATTGCTTGCCTTGTCCATAAACTTTGCTTTATAAACTTTCAGTGAAAGGTGTTATAACATAATTCTGTAACGCCATTAGCAGTGATTGACTACATAAATAAAGATATATCAAATTGAACGCTTAGCGCGTATAAAAGGGGGATTTTAGCCTGATGTTGTGTTATTCACTGCTCAGATACCAACAACACTCATCACCTACGGTTACGTATAGAGAAATAGCCATGGCGAAAATAAGGTTTTCCTTTTCTTTGGCAGATAGACACACAACCCCTTTGAACACACTATAATTGACATGGAGGGACATGAAAAAGTTCATTACTACTACTAAACAGTGATGCCTTCTACTCATGTGGCACAAGATACCTCTATAGCAGCATAAAACCTGTCTACAATTCCGTTATTGGGTCAAACAATAGCAACCTGGAATTTCAAAGAGACGAGCGAGACGCCATACACCTGTCCTAGAGTTAATTTATTCAGTTGCCATTCCTGCTCCAGTTGAGTTATGTAAATTATTTTCCGACCTGTCTTGTGCAGTGTAACAGGAACAAACGTAGAGAAAAGGAAAGAGAAAACGAAAGGTGGCAAGCGGGGCACTGTATATCAAGGGCAATTTACAACATTACGTATGATAAATGAAGCAAATCCAACCTCCAGCCTCCGACAAAAAAAAAAAAAGGGAACTTGAGTGACTGTGTGTCGTGGGGTAATGACATCGGAATGAGGCTGAACTGCCAAAAGAAAAACAAAGAAAGAGAGAGAGAGAAAAAAAAATAATAGCGTCCTGCGGGTCCCGAACATCTCGTCCTAAGGTAGTGCATAATGACCATGCAGCGCGCTAAGCGACTATAAAGCCACACGGCTGTCCCGAAGATTGGATGTGAAATTCATATCTTTATATCATTTACAACATGAAAAAGTTCATTACTACTACTAAACAGTGATGCCTTCCATTCATGTGGCACAAGATACCTCTATAGCAACATAAAACCTGTCTACAACTCCGTTATTGGGTCAAACAATAACAACCTGGAATTTCAAAGAGATGAGCGAGACGCCATACACCTGGACTAGAGTTAATCAATTCAGCTCCCATTCCTGCCAGTTATCTAAACGTACAGACATGTTCCTACCTATCCTGTTACAATATTACAAGAACCAATGAAGAGAAAAGGAAAGAGCAAACGAAAGGTGGCAAGCGGGACACTGTAACAAGGGGCAATTTACAACATTAAGTGTGACAAAATTAATGAAGCAAACCCAATCTCCAAACTCCAATACAAAACGAGGGAAATAGAGCAGCCGTGTTCACGGGTTACGTATACTTGGTAAAATAATACGATAAATGACATCGGAGTAAAGCTGAATTGCCGGAAAAAAAAAAAAAAAAAAAGAGAAAACTTCCGCGGGAGTCGAACTTCTCGCCTTCCGGTATGGCGTTATGAACACCCAGCGCGCTAAGCGATTACGCCATATGGCTGTCCTGGAGATTCTATGCGAAACTTAAATGTATGATTATACTGTCGTGACAGTGCTGACTGAGATGGCGCTATTCAACTTCCCACAAGTGGCCGCGTGGATTCGACCAATATACAGTTGCAAAGAACAATCGGGAATCATTCCGTACAGATTGCATTCTCATTTTCAGTTTTTAACTACAAAATTGTCGACCTGATGAGGAGATTTGAAAATATAAAATGCATGATGACTGCAGCTTATTGTTTCAGCTACAACATATTTATGTTTCAGAGGAAATGGAGCAAAATCAGATGAGGTAAAGGTGCTTAAACGTTGTCAAGTCAATGCATGGTTTGAAAAAAAATCACCTCCCATAGACATAACACGTAAACTTGTCTGATTTTGAGTCTTTACCTTTAATCACAATTTCTAGTATGATGACGTCATCATATATCAAAACCATCACATGGACTTGAGAGGTAAATGTTCAAAGTACAACATATCTGAATTTGGGATAATATTGAGCCTAAACAACAGAGATACGAGCAAATGAATGTCAGAAACAGTACCTCAAAAAAATCAATTCCACTTTTTTTATATAAAATGACGATTTGATGACGTCATCGCGTTTCTCTGGCAATATTGATACTTGGAATGTTATTTACAATTCATATGCTTTTGTAATATGCAATAGAAATATAGGGTCAACGGACGATTTAAAGAGCTATGACGAAATAAACAAAGACATGTTTTTTCACTATATTTGCAGAAAGACGCGCGTGCGGAATTTCAACTTTGACGCCTGTGCATTCCTTTTTTATGGGTCGAAATCGATCGGAAATCAATGGATACTGTTACTTAAAGTATCAGGAATCCAAATCAGTCAAAAAAATTGCATTTCCATGTTTCTTAAGCGCTCTGCGCGCGAAATTGCGCGGACGGACGCGCACGCGAGAAAATGTTTGAAACGCTTATAATTGTCTGAAACTTCGAGATTTCCCATTGGGAAGTCGTTTTGAGCCTTTTAAAATTTTGACGCGCGCTTACGCGCGCCTAATGATGACCTGGGTAACTAGCGTTAGAAAGTAAGATAGAGCGTGACCTGAACTTTATGTCCAGCGAAAATGATACAGAAATGACATCTAGTTATGAAGTTATGATTGATCATGTGACAAGGTCCGAAAATCACAAAATGGCGCCTAGATGACGTCATAGATATGTTACTGTCATGAAAACCTTATTGTGGCTAGATATTGTTATGAGACATGTTGACTGAAAATGTCATGTCATTCCGTGATGTCATTGTTGAGATATTGACGACACAAAATGTGGCAGAAAGAAAGAAGAATAAAAAACGAGATATGAAACTCGTCAGACTGACGAGTTAGGTGATACGCTTGGGGTTATCAGATGTCGGTCATCTGTGATCGACAAAGAAAAGAATGTGATATAGGCACCTTGAAATTATTCAGCGTGCATGCAAATCCGTTTCTCTAACCACTCGGCCACGGGACATCCACGGAAATGGTTAGGCAAAAAAAAAAAAATGTATAGATATTACAGGGGGAAAAAGTCAATGCCCACTCAACAAACGGGGCCGCGTGAACATGTATTGCATTGCTAGACGGAAATGCGGCCTTGTAACGACTGATGTCGCTATGCCATTTCTGGCGACTTGGGAAAAATACGTGCCGTAGACATAAAACCTATAATCGGCTGGTTTTGATACCTTGCCTTTAATCACAATTTTCAGTGTGATGACGTCATCAAAGTACGAAACAATAAGCCAGTTCGGGGTTCCACTTTGAGCATGAGCAGAAAAAGGTCATCTGTACCAGCAGAGCATGGTGGTTTTTAAATTCACTGAGATAAGCATCTGTAATGTAATGATTATTCAACTGATCCCTATAAGTGGTGCTTGCCAGCACATCCACATGACAGCAAAAGCGGTGTCTGACAATATCAATAGAAAGAGATTGTTAATACATTCAGTGCAAAATAATGAAATGGATGCTTTCCAAAATGTCAATGGAAGGATCATTCTGGTCACCTGGTCTATGCAAGTTCATCCTTTGTTTGAACATGACTGATGAATTCCATAAATTGTTACGTTGGGCAAGCTCATGCCTTCTGTCGCTTGAAACTAGTGGAGTGCCTAATCAACTGAGAAAGAAGAAAGGTCATTTGTACCCATGTGCCCATGAGCTAACCCCGAACTGGCTTATTGACATGGTCTTGAAAGACAATTTTTCAAAGTACAACACCTCCGTCGTCGTCATTACATACTATGATCGGTTTGACAAAGTCAGCCTGCAAAAGTTTGCAGCAGTCGAAGCAATGTGGTCTCCAACACAAAAAAGAGGGATATTGTGTGTGTGTGTGTGTGTGTGTGTGTGTGTGTGTATAGGTGCGTTTATATACGAACTTGACTTCTACATGGACGAATATGTAATACACCATTGAAGAAAAAAAAGTAAAATAGCAAAGTATTTTGTTTCGTCATCTTGTGGGGTTCGAACCCGCACGTATGCAACCTCACTTCTCTGAGACGTCGCCTTTAATCACTCGGCCATACGTCTCGACGAGAAAATATGACGAACGTAAACTTATGTGTGTGAAAGATGAATCAGGAATCGTTTCGTCCACATTCCATTCTCATTTTCAGTTTTAAACTGCAAAATTGTCAACCTGATGAGGAGATTTCAAAGAATAAAATGCATGATTACTGCAGCTTATTGTCTCAGCTACAACATACTTTAGTTTCAGAGGAAACGAAGCAAAATCAGCTGAGATAAAGGTGCTTAAACGTTGTCAAGTCAATGCATGGTTTAAAAGAAAAATCACCTCCCATAGACATAACACGTAAACTTGTCCAATTTTGCGTCTTTACCTCTAATCACAATTTTCAGTGTGATGACGTCATCAAAGTACAAAACAATGACATGGTCTTGAAAGACAATTGTTCAAAGTACAACACCTCCGTAGTCGTCATTACTTATACTATAATCGGTTTGATAAAGTCAGCCTGCAAAATTTTGCAGCAATCGAAGCAATGTGGTCTCCAACACAAGAAAGAGGGATATTGTGTGTGTGTGTGTGTGTATAGGTGCGTTTCTATACGAACGTGATTTCTACATGGACGAATATGTAATACACCACTGAAGAAAAAAAAAGTAAAATGGCTAAGTATTTTGTTTCGTGATCTTGTGGGGTTCGAACCCGCATGTGTCATGGTATACCCTACTGTAAAGTCATGTAATGTCGTTGTGTTTCTACTGTCTTGTTCTCTCCTGTCTTTGTAAAAAAAAAAAAAAAAAAAAAAAAAAAAAAAAAAAAAGTTTAATGTATTCACAAGAATCCTTTTGAGTGGTTCACAATTTACAAGCATGCTTTTCAGTGAACCTCTCAGTTCTTTCTTTTTTTTTTATCCTCCAAACATAACTTTGTATTTTGCCGGTATGCATGTATAATTTCGTATTTGTTAACCATTATCTACCATGTAAAGTCGAATACATGCCTATGTTATATCTTCTGATACATTTCGTGTTATGTTTGACGAAAAAGAAAGAAGGAATGAAATAAATGAAATGAAAATGAAAATGAATGAATGAATGAATGTGTGCAACCTCACGTCTCTGAGACGTCGCCTTTAACCACTCGGCCATACGTCTCGACGAGAAAATATGAGGAACGTAAACTTATGTATGTGAAAGATGAATCAGGAATCGTTTCGTCCACCTTCCATTCTCATTTTCAGTTTTAAGCTGCAAAATTGTCAACCTGATGAGAAGATTTGAAAAAAAATAAAATGTATGATTACTGCAGCTTATTGTCTCAGCTACAACATACTTAAGTTTCAGAGGAAATGAAGCAAAATCAAGTGAGGTAAAAGTGCTTGAGCGTTATCGTCTATGCATGGTTAAAAAAAAAAAAAATCCCCCCATAGACATAACACATAATCTTCGCTGATTTTGATATCTTGCCTTTAATCACAACTTCTAGTATGATGACGTCATCAAATTAGAAAACATCGACATGGACTTGATAGACAATTGTTCAAAGTATAACATATTCAACGTATGTCGTCAGTTTGGTATTGACTGGACGATCAAACACAGGAACATGAGGCAGCGATTAGTAATCTTCGCTGATTTTGATATCTTGCCTTTAATCACAACTTCTAGTATGATGACGTCATCAAATTAGAAAACATCGACATGAACTTGATAGACAATTGAAGGGGTCGATGCAATATAGTGCTAACCCACACAATGTTCATTTTGAGATAATCGCTGTTGAATGTTTGGAAAGTCCATACATTGTATATTGATAAAACATGAATGCATGCATTTTTTACCATCTTATTGGTTGAATTCAAATATGATATTTTCACGGAGGTTAGAGTGAAGGATAAGGATTATGAAAATGCTTAATCGTGTCATTAATTCCCAATCAATGACATCCCTACTATAGGCATATCATAATTTCTCATCTAAAATCAATGGTCTATAGGATTCATGCACCATTACTTGTATAGTGCATAAACTTTGCTTTTTAAGCTTTGAGTGAAACGTGTCATAGCATAATTCTGTAATTCCATCAGCAGTGATTGACATAATGAAGAAGAAATATATATCACATTGAACGCTTAGAACCTAACGGGGGGGGGGGGTATTATAGCATGATACTCGGTTTTTTACTGCCCAGCTAGATGCCAACAACATCCATCACTCACGGCTACGCATAGAGAAACAGCCATGGCGAAAATAAAACTTTGCTTTCTCATAGGCACAATGACACAGAACCCCGTCAAACACACTTTTCTTGGCAGGGATGGACATGAAAAAGTTCATTACTAATACTAAACAGCGTATGCATTCCATTCATGTGGAGCTAGATACCTCTATAGCAACATAAAGCCTGTCTTCAACTCCGTTGATAGAACAATGACAACCTGAAATTTCAAAGAGATGAGCGAGACGCTATATACACCTGGCCTAGAGTTAATTTATTCAGTTCTCATTCCTACTTCAAGTTGGGTTATGTTATTGTAATCATTCCCATCTGCAGTATAACAAAACCAAAGTGAGGGAAAAGGGGAGAGAAAAACGAGAGGTGGCAAAAGGAAAACTGCATGCACAACTGCAATCCATAGCATTGCGTGTGACAAGTGAAACAAATGTTTTAGTTGTTATAGCAGTGTTTTATGAGCATAAACAGACAAATAGACAGACAATGTCAAATTTAAAAACCATCAATTTAATGTCAGAGAAGATGGTAAACAAGATGCATTGAAACCGTAACTAAATCGAACATATTCAGATATAACATTCTTGAATTAAAAACAAGATAAAGAAAAATAATGTCCACGTCAGGATTAAAAAAAAAAAACGCCGCACGAACATGCATTATATTCTTGATGCAAAGTTCCAAGGATTGTCTCATTAATTTAAAAGCAATGATTCCCTTACCACCACCAGCACCACACCACAATGACGTCTCTAAAATCAATGGTAGCACATATCATTGTATCTTGCATTGAATTAGCTCCCTTTTCCTAAACTACCAGTGAAACGTGCCATATTATATGGTGTAATTCGATCAGTAGTGATTGACTTTAAAGAAGAAAGATAATGCAACAAATTGAATGCTTACCACATTGCTATAGGGCTATTCCAGTTTGGTACTGATCTGTTCTATTCTCCCAGATGCCAACAACACATATCACCTATGGCTAAACTAGTGAAACAGCCATGACGAAAATAAACGACAGAGAACCCTGTCAAAATCACTACACTAATTGGAAAGGTATTGCCCGAAATTCCTCATATAATATGAAGCAATATCAAGTCACTTCCTTCCCTGCCTGTCTTTAACTCCGTTTTTGTCAAACAATAACAACCTGGAATTCTAAACAGATAAGCGAGACGCCATACACCTGGACTAGAGTTAATTAATTCAGTTCCCATTCCTGTTAGTTATGTAAACGTACACGTTCCTAAATATCCTGCTACAGTATAACAAGAACAAAATCTAAATGAAGAGAAAAGGAAAGAGAAAAAGAATGGTAGCAAGCGTGGCACTGTTTCAAGGGGCAATTTACAACATTACGCGTGACAAAATTAATGAAGCAAACCCAACCTCCAAACTCCAATACAAAACAAGGGAAATAGAGTAGCTGTGTTCATGACATCAGAGTGAAGCTGAACTGCTGAAAAAAAGAAAAGAAAAAAGAAATAAAAGGAAAAAGTCCTGCGGGACTCGATTAACTTCTCTCCTTCCGGTCGGGCATTATAAACACGCAGCGTGCTAAGCGATTCTGCCACACGGAAGATCCGAAGATCCTGTGCGAAACTTAAATCTATCTATGTATGCTATACACAACACAAATTTACATTGATATTCAGTTTTTTGGCGATATACGTCAAGTGACTGATAGCGCTGTTCAACTTCCCACGAGTGGCCGCGTGGATTCGATCAATATACAGTTACAAAGATAAATCGGGAATCGTTTCGACCAGATTCCATTCTCATTTTCAGTGATCGACAACGAAAATAATGTTAAGTAGCGACTTGAAGTATAATATAATATTGAGAAATATTCGTGAAGTCCAATTCTTTATGCAGTCCTACATAATTCAGATGAAATTGTTTCTGTCATGCAACCAATTGAAAATTTCGTGTGGTGTCGGCGTGTCCAAGTAAGTTGATTGGAAAGGATATGTGAATGAATATTTACCAATAGGTCTTTATATTGTAAAAAAAAAAAAGTCAAACATGGCCATGCGGTCTTTTAAGAGCCATTTTCACTTTAACATTTGTAATTTCAAGTCCAAGTTGCCAGTCAAAGCAATGTGGTCTCCAACACAAAACAAAGGGATATTGTGTGTGTGTGTGTGTGTGTGTGTGTGTGTGTGTGTACGTTTACATGAAAACGTGATTTCTACATGGACGAAGGTGAATACTCCATAAAAGAAAAAAAGCAAAAGATGTAAGTATTTTGTTTCGTGTTCTTATGGGGTTCGAACCCGTACGTGTGCAACCTCACGTATCTTGTGACGTCGCCTTTATCCTCTCGGCCATACGTCTCGACGAGAAAATATGAGGAATGTAAACTTATGTATGTGAAAGATGAATCAGGAATCGTTTCGTCCACATTCCATTCGCATTTTCAGTTTTTAGCTGCAAAATTATCAACCTGATGAGGAGATTTGAAAAAATAAAATGCATGATTACTGCAGCTTATTGTCTGAGCTACCACATACTTAAGTTTCAGAGGAAAATCAGCTGAAATAAAGGTGGTGAAACGTTGTCAAGTCAATGCATGGTTTAAAAAAAAAAATCACCTCCCTTAGACATAACACGTCAACTTGTCTGATTTTGAGTCTTTACCTTTAATCACAATTTGAAGTATGATGGTAAGTCTTCTCGAACTAAGAGTGTGGAACGGAAGCTTCTACGTGAAAGATGAATCATGACGATCACCCGTGACCGACACATCTTTAAAGGGATCAGTTATTAGAGGTGGAAGACCTCGTGCCAAGATATTGTTTCAGCAATTCCAAAGCAATGATACCCTTACATTTAGGTATACCATAATTTCCCTCTGAAATCATTGGTATTATTCATGCACAATTGCTTGCTTGTCCATAAACTTTGCTTTATAAACTTTCAGTGAAAGGTGTTATAACATAATTCTGTAACGCCATTAGCAGTGATTGACTACATAAATAAAGATATATCAAATTGAACGCTTAGCGCGTATAAAAGGGGGATTTTAGCCTGATGTTGTGTTATTCACTGCTCAGATACCAACAACACTCATCACCTACGGTTACGTATAGAGAAATAGCCATGGCGAAAATAAGGTTTTCCTTTTCTTTGGCAGATAGACACACAACCCCTTTGAACACACTATAATTGACATGGAGGGACATGAAAAAGTTCATTACTACTACTAAACAGTGATGCCTTCTACTCATGTGGCACAAGATACCTCTATAGCAGCATAAAACCTGTCTACAATTCCGTTATTGGGTCAAACAATAGCAACCTGGAATTTCAAAGAGACGAGCGAGACGCCATACACCTGTCCTAGAGTTAATTTATTCAGTTGCCATTCCTGCTCCAGTTGAGTTATGTAAATTATTTTCCGACCTGTCTTGTGCAGTGTAACAGGAACAAACGTAGAGAAAAGGAAAGAGAAAACGAAAGGTGGCAAGCGGGGCACTGTATATCAAGGGCAATTTACAACATTACGTATGATAAATGAAGCAAATCCAACCTCCGGCCTCCGACCAAAAAAAAAAAAAAAAAGGGAACTTGAGTGACTGTGTGTCGTGGGGTAATGACATCGGAATGAGGCTGAACTGCCAAAAGAAAAACAAAGAAAGAGAGAGAGAGAAAAAAAATAATAGCGTCCTGCGGGTCCCGAACATCTCGTCCTAAGGTAGTGCATAATGACCATGCAGCGCGCTAAGCGACTATAAAGCCACACGGCTGTCCCGAAGATTGGATGTGAAATTCATATCTTTATATCATTTACAACATGAAAAAGTTCATTACTACTACTAAACAGTGATGCCTTCCATTCATGTGGCACAAGATACCTCTATAGCAACATAAAACCTGTCTACAACTCCGTTATTGGGTCAAACAATAACAACCTGGAATTTCAAAGAGATGAGCGAGACGCCATACACCTGGACTAGAGTTAATCAATTCAGCTCCCATTCCTGCCAGTTATCTAAACGTACATGTTCCTACCTATCCTGTTACAATATTACAAGAACCAATGAAGAGAAAAGGAAAGAGCAAACGAAAGGTGGCAAGCGGGACACTGTAACAAGGGGCAATTTACAACATTAAGTGTGACAAAATTAATGAAGCAAACCCAATCTCCAAACTCCAATACAAAACGAGGGAAATAGAGCAGCCGTGTTCATGGGTTACGTATACTTGGTAAAATAATACGATAAATGACATCGGAGTAAAGCTGAATAGCCGGAAAAAAAAAAAAAAAGAAAGAGAAAACTTCCGCGGGAGTCGAACTTCTCGCCTTCCGGTATGGCGTTATGAACACCCAGCGCGCTAAGCGATTACGCCATATGGCTGTCCTGGAGATTCTATGCGAAACTTAAATGTATGATTATACTGTCGTGACAGTGCTGACTGAGATGGCGCTATTCAACTTCCCACAAGTGGCCGCGTGGATTCGACCAATATACAGTTGCAAAGAACAATCGGGAATCATTCCGTACAGATTGCATTCTCATTTTCAGTTTTTAACTACAAAATTGTCGACCTGACGAGGAGATTTGAAAATATAAAATGCATGATGACTGCAGCTTATTGTCTCAGCTACAACATATTTATGTTTCAGAGGAAATGGAGCAAAATCAGATGAGGTAAAGGTGCTTAAACGTTGTCAAGTCAATGCATGGTTTGAAAAAAAATCACCTCCCATAGACATAACACGTAAACTTGTCTGATTTTGAGTCTTTACCTTTAATCACAATTTCTAGTATGATGACGTCATCATATATCAAAACCATCACATGGACTTGAGAGGCAAATGTTCAAAGTACAACATATCTGAATTTGGGATAATATTGAGCTTAAACAACAGAGATACGAGCAAATGAATGTCAGAAACAGTACCTCAAAAAAATCAATTCCACTTTTTTTATATAAAATGACGATTTGATGACGTCATCGCGTTTCTCTGGCAATATTGATACTTGGAATGTTATTTACAATTCATATGCTTTTGTAATATGCAATAGAAATATAGGGTCAACGGACGATTTAAAGAGCTATGACGAAATAAACAAAGACATGTTTTTTCACTATATTTGCAGAAAGACGCGCGTGCGGAATTTCAACTTTGACGCCTGTGCATTCCTTTGTTATGGGTCGAAATCGATCGGAAATCAATGGATACTGTTACTCAAAGTATCAGGAATCCAAATCAGTCAAAAAAATTGCATTTCCATGTTTCTTAAGCGCTCTGCGCGCGAAATTGCGCGGACGGACGCGCACGCGAGAAAATGTTTGAAACGCTTATAATTGTCTGAAACTTCGAGATTTCCCATTGGGAAGTCGTTTTGAGCCTTTTAAAATTTTGACGCGCGCTTACGCGCGCCTAATGATGACCTGGGTAACTAGCGTTAGAAAGTAAGATAGAGCGTGACCTGAACTTTATGTCCAGCGAAAATGATACAGAAATGACATCTAGTTATGAAGTTATGATTGATCATGTGACAAGGTCCGAAAATCACAAAATGGCGCCTAGATGACGTCATAGATACGTTACTGTCATGAAAACCTTATTGTGGCTAGATATTGTTATGAGACATGTTGACTGAAAATGTCATGTCATTCCGTGATGTCATTGTTGAGATATTGACGACACAAAATGTGGCAGAAAGAAAGAAGAATAAAAAAAAAGAGAAATTTTGACAATTACAATAGGTGATACGCTGATAGCGTATCACCTAAAAAGAGAAATTTTGACAATTACAATAGGTGATACGCTGATAGCGTATCACCTAATAAAGAGAGATTTTGACAATCACAATAGGTGATACGCTGATAGCGTATCACCTAATTAGTACGAGCGAGTGAGCCGAAATTTGTATATTTCCGCGTCATCATTACGTTTTGTTCTTATCTTGTTTGATTTGTTGTTTTTTGCGCCCCCCCCCCCCCCCCCCTGTATGTTCGAAACCATTGACGCCCTCTTTTGATCCAATCGGCGATCGCTCCAGAACGAAAGAAATTGCAGCCGCTGCTCCGTGTAACATTTTGCCTGCTAAATATAAAATGACATGAGTGAACATAATAGACATTGTCATTAATTTTTATCCGCGTCATCATCACGTTTTGTTCTTATATATTTTTTCTTTTGATAAATTTTGGCGAGCGAGCCGAACATTTTTGTATTTCAGCTTACAAAACATGGAATTCTTGTCATTTTTTGCTTATCAAATTTACAATTCTAATCAAGATATATAGTGACGGCCTTATAGATAACGATTTATACCAACAAACCGAGGACTTGAAAAAATACTCTAAATCATACGAGCGAGTGAGCCGAAATTTGTATATTTCCGCGCCACCATTACGTTTTGTTCTTATCTTGTGGGGGGTTTTTTTGGCGCCCCCCCCCCCCCCGTATATGTTCGAAACCATTGGCGCCCTCTTTGTTCTTATCTTCTTCTTTTTTTTTTTTTTGGATAAATCTTGGCGAGCGAGCGCAGCGAGCGAGCCGAAAATTTTTGTATTTCAGCTTACAAAACATGGAATTCTTGTCATTTTTTACTTATTAGAATCTTACAATTCTAATCAATAGTGATGGCCTTATAGATAACGATTTATACCAACAAACTGAGGACTTGAAAAAATACTCTAAATTAGTACGAGCGAGTGAGCCGAAATTTGTATATTTCCGCGTCATCATTACGTTTTGTTCTTAGCTTGTTTGATTGGTTGGGGGTTTTTTTTTTGCGCCCCCCTCCCGTATGTTCGAAACCATTGACGCCCTCTTTTGATCCAATCGGCGATCGCTTCAAAAGGAATGAAATTGCAGCCGCTGCTCCGTGTAACATTTTGCCTGCTAAATATAAAATGACATGTGTGAACACAATAGACATTGTCATTTTGTCCGCGTCATCATCATGTTTTGTTTATATCTTGTTTGATTTGGTTTTCTGCCCCCCCCCCCCCCCCATTCTCCCTCCCCCCGTCTGGGTCAGGTTTTCTTCTTCTTCTTCTTCTTCTTCTTCTTCTTCTTCTTCTTCGTTTTTTTTTCTCCGATTTTTTCGTTTTTTGGCGCCCCTAAGGAGTGGCGCCCGGGGCACGTGCCCCCCTTGCCCCCCCCCCCC
Organism: Diadema setosum; assembly: GCF_964275005.1. Taxonomy (NCBI): domain Eukaryota; kingdom Metazoa; phylum Echinodermata; class Echinoidea; order Diadematoida; family Diadematidae; genus Diadema; species Diadema setosum. Next base: position 34,992,452 of record NC_092703.1, read on the forward strand.
CATACGCCACTGGTCTTGCCAAATCTTCTTTTAAATTTTACTGAAGTCAAAAGAATACGAGATACGGCGTAATGAGGCTCATTGAGTCATTCAATGTAAGCCGTGCATGCCTATACTTGCATACCAAAAAGGGGAAAAAGGTAAAATTCTCACGGAATTCCACAAGACATGGATTAAATGACGTCGCAATATGATTAACATTTGACCAAAAAGCTCTTATGGCGTGAATGGGGTGTGTCTTCCACAACCTGCCTCATAAGAATGTAATCCAAAAGCATAAGCATGACAAGTGTGATGTTTATAGGCAAGTAATTTATAAGCAGAGAAGTGAAAACTATGAAAATATATGAAACGAACATTTCATCCAGAAATGAAATATTATCAAACCCAAAGTGTGAAAATCGAAATCAACCAGGATTGTTGAACAATCAATTACTAAGTACACGTAAAAGGAATAGATTTGGCTCTCCTATCATGGGCAGTTCATAAGTATACAGGTCACAGCCCGGCAATATATTGTCATTGTCATTGCTGTTATTTAATTTGTCATATTAGCGTTAGATTCGACTCCATAATCTCATCCTGATCTGTGTCGAATACAAGTCATCACTCTCCGAGTTCGAAGTCCGAGGGTGGTTCGAAACAAAAACACAAATAAAAACACACACTAACCCAATAATACGGATACAGTGCACTCCCGTTACAACGGACATGGTTATAGCGAAACTCTAGTTTCAACGAAGTAAGAATTCAGGTCTCAATATTATCATCTATATATTTTTTTATGTACTTTTTATACTGTTCGGCTGTAACGAAATTTCGATATATCGAAAGATAATCACCGGTCCCGAGGACTTCTTTACAACGGGAGAGCACTAGGAGCCAATACACTCCACCACTTCGTGACCAGTCATGCCAGTAGGAAAGGTTTTGACGGCAAAGATTGATAAGGTCGGACAAAAAGTTACTGACAAAGCTTTTCGAGGTGTAACCTCTATACGACCAATTAATGCTATACTTAGGTAACCGAAGTTAACTCTTTAAAGAATTTATTACGTTTACAGTTATTTCATTTATGATCGCTTTGACTGATTTGTGGTAAAATCATAACGCTCCATTTATGGTTTAAGTTATCGAATCTATCGTTAAAACTTAATTGATTTGAGCAACTTTTATGGTTCGTAAAGGGGGAGGAGGTTACACTGCTTAGTGAATGGAAAAGAAATGATATACACTTTATTATTTATGTGGCATTATGACCTCATAAATGTCAGCAAATACATCGTACGGGGGAGGGAATTTTCTCTAGTGCGGGGAGGGGAGGGGGCAACTGTATTATCCATGTCCTTTACCCCTAAAATCATCGCTTTACCACTTTTTATGCAAAGTATTTAATTCTTCATAATTTAAGATGACGTGTCAACACATTCATAACAAAATTCGTTATGGGGCGGTGCGGGATTGCTGTGCGCTTCGAAATTGGCTAGTTCAATTCATACTTTTTGATAATCACTTTTTGATAATCACTTTTTGATAATGCAAAATCGTAATATTGTGAAGTATTCACCATGCTGCCGAAGTTGTCTCTGGATTTAGCGGGGGACAACATAGTTATGTGATTATACATTATTGTCTTTCAAGCGATATTCAAGGATAGTGATACAAAGTTTGCTCAGCTCGTACTGGTATTGTTTTTCATACATGTCATGCTTGTATTGCGTTCGTTTTTATTTGTGTGGGACAAACTGGGAATAATACTACATCTGATACTAATCATTGGAATCTTAAGTCTGAAGTCCACTATAGCATCACTGTTCCATTACCCTGTACACCTGTGGAAGATGTTTTAGTAAGGTCGTTTTTTATCTGTTTAATACCCATATCTCTCCTTAAAACAGACTCATGGAATCGCGTCTAAATTACAACGAAATTACAGACAAAGTGTGACATCGCTAAACACACCATGCGTTTGAGTAAACATGCCTCCCTAATATTAATGAACTCCGTGTTCACATTGACTGTAATCGTCGAGTAATATAAAACTGACAAAAAGTTATGTCTCATAATAAACCTTTCTTCCTCTTTTCTTTATGTGTAGGATGGGGAGGGGGAGGGGGGGGGGGAATAAAGCCGAAAAGGGGAGTTGTAACGTGATGCCATGATATATATGAACATGGAGTGCCATTTTATTTCAAGGGAACCCATAGCCATATATACTGCATGTCATTTACCTTTGCACTGACAAATGAATTGAGTGACAGTCTTAGACATGGGATCATAATAAGTCAGTTTTAGATATATGAGTCATGAATTCCGCCTATATTCTCCTGTCTCATCCCCGGCAAAGCAGTGTCCGAGCAAGAAAAATTATATCATTTTAAATTCTTATCTTAGTTTATCAGGGTAGGGGATTAGCTAAATAGCTCTCACTTCTGATGTACCCACTAGCTCCCCACCCATCCTTATAGGTATAGGCCTATAGCTCAATCTTATGTTCCTACCACACACGTATATCGTCATTCATTGGAAATCTTTGATTCATTCTGAAGTCAAACTTTGACACTCAAAGTTGTCATACTTATGCAAGATCATTTAGTACACGACTGTTAGCACACGTCGTAAAAAAAACGATCGTAAATTATTATTTTATCGCTGTCAAGTTCTTTTTCCCCCTGTGGGAGGAGTTTATGTTGTGCTTCCTTGTACCAGTCTCTTCTTTATCAGTCAACAAACCCCATCAGAAAGTTTGTCTTTCAAATTTTATCATTTCGTCACACAAAACCGTCAGTGGTATATCGGTGGGATTCAAGCTGTCATTCGAGCAATGTACATAGATGTTGCAAATGAGCAAGACCTTATTGGTAGAATGTTTCCATGCGGTAAATCATGTAAATTGTACTGTCATTATTTTGTGATCGCACAGTTTGGCGATTAAAAAATTGGCCGTATATTTGATAAAAAGTTAAAAGTTTTTCTCCTACACATCATTTCAGCTATACTGTCCAACATGTACAAGAAAAAAAAATCTCAAATTTTGGTGCAATATTCATCTTCCAAGACGCATGGGGCAGAAAGTGTAGACTACTTAGTATTTGGATTAGTACATCTTTGCGATCACACCGCCCTTTGACAACGTGTTCGATGGTCGAATTGCTAACCCATGCCCTTACATCGGTGGTTTTCCCATTTCAACTGAATATTTTTCCTTTGATGTTGGCTTGCAGATTTTTCGAGGAAACAATTCGAGCATGCTTGCCGAAAGATATGAAATAAAAGGGTGATGTTCGTTACTTTCGGAGGTTTGTTGATACGAAAATGAAATAAGGTTCCCTTTGTTTCTTAATCAGAAAAATCCGAACATTTGTTTAGTTACGTGTATCCAAAGTTCGTTATTCCGAAGGTTTGCTAAACTGAAAAAGAAATAATTAAGGTTCGATAGTCCCAAAATGAAAGAATCTGCATACTAACGAACCTTACTTACTTATGAACATTCGGAATAACAGACTACAGTTCGTTATTTCCAAGGTTCCTAATTCCGAAGGCACGTTAATCGTTAATCCAAAAATAAAAAAAACCAAATCTTTCGAAATTAATCAATCTTTAATTTGATCGCGCTTTATACATTAATGTTTAAAATTATGAAAAAAAAAATCATGAAATCGCACGCTAATAAAATAAAATTTGATGATCTACCTGGCTTTTTGAATTTTGGTTGTGGTAATCTTTCAATTTCATTTGAAATTGAAAGATAGCTTCGTTAAATCGGATACAATTTTGACGAAACTGGGCTTAAAAAAAAAAAAAAAAAAAAAAACTACTTCGATATTGGCATTTGTAGAGTTACAGTGTATGAGGATGGGGTTTTCGATCCATTTCGTGTGGTCGCAAAAGAAAATGAGCATTTTATTGTAATTGTGAGTTTCCATGTAATGATTGTAAAGGCTGAAATGCGACTTAACGACACGACAAGGAAATGATAAAGCACACAATGAGGGTAATAACAAAAACAATTATATGATAACAATGAGAACACACCAAACAGCTGATTTGATTGCTTTAGATTGATCCGAAACAAATTTGAATGCTGAGATATTGCGCAATATCATACCGTCTCTCGCTAGATAGAATGGCCACTTCGTGAAGCCGGAGTATTTCTTTTTCTAATTGAATGGCATTTTTTTTTTTACATCTAATTGACATGAATACAAATAACACGAATTGAAAGCATAATTCATAAGACAAAAACCGCTGTGTTAACAGCGATATGATCAGAACCTTCCTTATTGAATGAATGCAATATCAATTTAACTTGGACCGCAAAACCCCACAGCACTTTAGCAGTACCAGATTTTGTGGAGGAAGTAGTAGATAGCAATATTTTCATTTGGACCCACGAACGAGCAGTGTCATAGGCCTACTATGTTAAGAGAAGAAAATCGGACCATACCGCACACCAGTGGTCAACAGGTGCGCTCTGGAAGACGAGGATGTAGTCCTCCCAGGGTGTAAAGAACATCAGGAAACAGACGAGGGAGTACACCAATCGCTGGTAGCGTCCAAACTCCCCCAAGATCTTGAGTAAGTCCTCGAACTGCATGGTGCATCTTAGTCTTGGCCGTAATTATTGCAATATTTCCAATCTCTCGGTCTGTCATTTCACCAGACGTACTGATAGTAATGGAGCAGCATGAATGCAGACTGAGTGAGAGAGACTCAGTTGACTCACTTCTCTACCCGTCAAACTTCAAATCCAAATTTGCATTTTACAATGCATACATGTAAACTCCCCCAAGTACTTGTTGGGGCATACATGACATAATGTGTATGCTACTATGTCGTACGCCAAATCAATTTGGATATTCCTAAGCGATGTCTTCGGGGCTACGACAGTTGCCAGTCAGCCGTAGTCCAGCATGTTGGTCTGTATAATATGTGAGAACTGAGAATAAATAAGCTCCTTATGTAATGTTACTAAGTTAACCCACAGGTCAAGGACAAACCACAGTTGTCTTCTGTATTGCTCACCTATCCCCAATTCTATGCAAGGTTTATGGTTTGTAATCAATCAGTAATCATAATGGGGTGCATGCTCTCCTCGGAGTTCAAAGTTCTCTCAAAGTAGAGTGTCTTTAAGTGAAATCCCTCCATGCTATAATTGAGTATAAGATCAGGAGTACAGTCAGAAGAACAGAAAGTCAGAAGAACAGAACCGTAAAAGTTCAAAATCAGAACTAACCTAATAATGTTATGGAATTCTATAGCTTGTCGAGTTTTTCACAGCGTGATAATTTTGGTTGCAAGCAACGTGGTATAGAATCATCGTTAGTGCAAAAAAAACAAAAAACAATCCAAACAAACAAGCAAAAAACGACGACGACAACAACAACAAATGGTGCGAAATACATAGGTTTTCTTTTTATTTCCCCTTCTTTTTTTTTTCTTGTGAGACTATTAATCACCTCATCTTCTGTGATATGAGAGTGGTTTTTAATTACTACCATCACATTTCTATACGATAAGTTGCCATAACATATCTTTCATGAAGCCTGTAATATTACGTTCGAGGTTGCTCTCTTATTCAAATCAAACTTGAATATTCTATGAAAATGGAAAACTTTGAAAAGACCAGTTTGCTACTAATCCATATGGTTAAACCATCGTCGGTCAGCCTATTGGTCTTCGTCATTATCTGTGCTGAAGCGTTGTCTGATATGGTTCGAAGTGAACTACTATAATCACCCAGAGATATCAGGAGAGTTCTAATCACAGTGTAAAGTACGGATAATTAGCAATGAGCTCTGATTAGACTCTCAATCGAAGGTCCGGCTGAGACCACGGGACCGGGGAGTGCAGTCATGCAGGTCCCTCCCCTCCACGATTGCATGGCTCTTAGAAAACATAAACAAGAACAAAACGACGTATTCCCATTGAAGGGGAGGAGAAAAACACTGACCCTTGACCTAACCAACCAAACTAAAAAGAAAACATCATCAACAACAACAACATTGCGAGACTATGTGCTAAATGCAGACAAATGACAACGTCAACTATGATCGAGACGTTACATGCGATGATCATGTTCTAGTTGTGTATAGAAAAAATAATGAATGAAGTTATGGGGGAGTTTATCGTCGTCCTTAATCTAGGGAGAACAGCAGAAAATCTCCAGAGGCCAAGTAGTATCGATGGAGATAAGCTGGTTGCTAATCATACTAATAACCAGTATTATCAGAGGAAGAATCTTTGAACACAAAGATCCACTGTTGGTCAACAACCAAAACACTTTAAAGTCACAGGTGAAACATCAAATTGACTTACATTAACCGAATTCATATAAAACAGGAGTTACAGACAGGCATTTTTTAATCGAAAAAAAAAATGAAATCGTTAGTGTGATTATTACATAAATCACACTATAAGAGTAGTGGAATTCATCGTTAGATATACTTATATCATGATTGTAAAGTCAGGCGAGCTAGAAGGCGTTTGTTGGTTTTTTTTTTTCACGGATAGATATCGAAACAGAAATTACTTACTTATACTAACGCAAAATAACCACCACAACAAAACAGAGCCGAAGAGATCAATTGGTTTTAAAACAGGTTACACCCTCTTTCATAGAGACATTGCAAAGCTGATGGCCAAATAGGAACCGTTTGAGATTTCTTCCGTGTTGCGACAAGACTTCACCTGATGCGTGTTAAATTACAACAGATTTAATGTGCACATCATAATCACAGAATTAGGTTTTTGCTTTGAATGTTTCGTGAAGATTTCGTATTGTACATCTTTTTGCTGTGTTTTATCGCGTAAAACAGATCCCTGCAGCAGAAGATTTTAATGATTTTACTCGTGTAGTGCATGTGGCAGGGCCTATAGGTGCAGCATTTGAAAAGCTGACTTATACTTTTAATCACAACTTTGACATGTCCCTTCTAACTCTTAAAACTGGTTGAATATCATTTATTTTCTTTTAAATTTCTTAGACTGAGGTGAGGAACAAATGAAAAATCAGATTGAAAATCTCACTCTTATAGAGTTTGAAGTCAATTTATTTTTCTCAATTTAAATTTGGATTTTTCCCTAACTATACAATCTTATAGATTGATTTCCAATGTATGGAATTTAGAGAGTTCTCTCCATATTTCCAATTTGCTCCCTCCAATTACTATCCAATCATTATGTCCAATTGATGTATATTTCTTACATTCAACAAAGACAATCAATTTAATGCATGAAGCAGATTAAACTGCATAATAATTATAGGATCACACATTTAAGCTTATCTCTGACAAAGTTTCATAGAAACCTAGGAGCAAAAGCATATTTTATTTCTTGGGTTTTGAGAATTAAACACTGCAAGTAATGCATCTATCAACTTTTATCCTTAAGGAAAAAATGGGGAAAAATACCAAAAAAAAATAATAAAAATAAAACAAGACAAAACAAAACAAGTGATTAATCTGATAGATTTGACCATGCTGGTCGTATAACAAACTGTTGCTGATGCGATGTTATATCTTCCCGTGCCTTACAATGGTCTGCAAACATATGAACTTTGATTTGTCTAATAGTTTGTTATCAATATCTACAATAATTCTGTGTGTATGATTTAGTATTGCATGTGTGTGTGTGTGTGTGTGTGTGTGTGTGTGTTTGTGTGTTTTATCTTTCCTTTTGGGCATTGTATGCTTGCTTCTGACCAGTGTAATAGGTGACTGGTACATTCTACATAGTGTTATAGATGGAAAGTTTATCTAGCTCATAGCATATTCAAATACTATGATAGTTATTTACCTATGGGCACTGACCATTCCATAGGATCATTAATGTCTCTACAATTATTTGAATGAGGGGGGGGGGGTGGTTGTCGAAAGTATTTCGTTATTTTCTTCATATGTTCTCTACTTTGTCGTCACAAAAAGTGTTTCAGTCTAGATAGAGCGGCATAATACAATATTAACCAAAACTTTACGAGTTCATTATCATCGTAAGGACTGTTATATCAGCCTCAAACTTTTACTGGGTGTGTCCCAATCCTTGTGCAATCTCTACATCAATTATATTTTCGAAAACTTTTCTTTTAAGTTGACATTTAGATATATGAAAATCAGAAAAGACAACAGCACGCAGAAAACTCCTATCATTATCAAAGCGTAGAATGGAGACATTCTCATCGTTCCGTAAAAAAAAAAAACAAAAAACAAAACACTTCGAACATGTTTTCCATGAATCGCAGAATTACCTTCAAAAGAAATTATCTGATAAAGGCATTATGTTTTGTTACTTACGGCACACCAGTGGTCGACATCCGCACTTATAAAGACCTGGATCATCGACATCCATGAGTTGGTGAAAACGACGATACAAACCAAGGCATATACTTGCCGTTGATAACGCCCAAAGTTCCCTAGAGTCGAAAGAATATCATCAAATCTCATCTTATTAGGTGATAAAAACCGTTTCTTTGGTGAAATGATAACTTAATGTGTCTCGTTCGTACACAGTAAATGCCTCCACTTAGCTCTTGTAACACACTATGCGTGATCTATACTCCAAGAAAGACAGACTTAAGGAAAATATACGTCTATACGTTGTAAGAATAAGTCATTGTCAGTGATTGGAGTCTTTATTATTTGTATTGTACCGATGCCCAGCATTGTACACACGTATGGTCACTAAATTTGGGTGGATTGAGAATAGCCTGCGTTCAAGCCAATAAGTGGTATTTCCCATCATTTCGTGTGGACACAATGCATCCATGTGCTTTCAGCCAACATTTCGTTGTCCGATTATTTAGGGTCAATATGCGATGAAGCATTCACAGATATAATATTTTCTGAATAAATAGAGACATCTGCCATCTGGAGTAATTTCATTAAAATGGTGCTATTGTCACAAACCAATGTGGTATTTTCACTTCAGTTCAGCACCTGCCCTTCACTGCACTATGGCGAGATTAAATGACTACCCACCCAGATATAAAGAATGAATAGCACTCTTCTATATTATGAGATTATTTCCTCCAATTTCCGTGAATATCTTACATTTTTGGATTTGCTGCTTTAATGGTTGGCACATTAATACAGAGCTTTTCTGGTCTTCCTGAAGGCTCTGTGTATTTTGGTATATTCTAACCGTTTTTGTTTTTGTTTTTTGCTTAATTTACAATTTTTCTTTCAAGATTTGTTCAAATTGTTGAATTGAAATTTATTTCTATTCATCCACAAGGACCGTAGCAGAAATCAAAGCAGGCCTATACATTACACAATATTATTTTGTTATTTTGTAAAAAAAAAAAAAAAAAAAAAAAAAAAAAAAAAAAACCAAAAAACCAAAAAACACACCAAAAAACCATAATTGAATTATCATGAAGTATGATAAACTAGAGGGTACATGCAATTTCCTAAAATAACCAAAATGTCGATTTATACTTAGAAGTAAAAAGTAAATATCAGAATGGAAAAAAGTGGCCCACTTTGAATTACATGTCTCCACAAATAAGTTCAAGAATTTCATGAAGCCATTGTCGACCTGTGCTAGTCAGTTAGTTTGTGTTCAGACTGGTCTATGCAGCACAGCTCGTAATAACGTACATACATACACAAACACACAGTCCAGTAACAACACCAGTCAAACACTCAAGATTTATTTTTTTTTCTCAAATCACACAAAGCGTGTGAGCATTTAGGAGCCAAAATGAGCGGTGATGGCGCTTTCCAAACACCTGTTTGACTGACTAAAGAATTGAAAATAAGTTCTGCCACCGCAGGAAGAACCAAAATGAAGAGCCATTAAAGGAGCTCAGGAATCCAAATGCATGTTGATTTGTGTTGATTTATGATACCCTCAACAGCACTTTTGCAGTGAAACAAACATCTAGAAACATTCCATATATTTTCAACGATTTTTTTTTCTATTTTTCTTCAGATTACTTGGGAACGCTCACAAAAAAAAAAAAAAAAAAAAATCCTTCCAAACCAATATTCTGGCGATGACCTCATCTCTCAATCATTGCTAAAGTACTGAAATGTTTCACAAAAGACCTTGGAATGCAACTTCCTCTGGACTTAGCATAACTTGCATGTTTCTGTGATATTAATGTGACTAACAAAAGACATGGCGAGGGAACATGCAAGTTATGCTGAGTCGAGGGAAGGTGCATTCCATTGTCTTTTGTTAAACATTTCAGTACTTTAGCAATGATTGAGAGATGAGGTCATCGCCAGAATATTGGTTTGGAAGGATCTTTTGTGGGCGTTCCCAAGTAATCTGAAGAAAAATAGAAGAAAAAATCGTTGAAAATATGAAGAGTTTGTTTGCAAAAACCGATAAGTCCATTTTTGAAGATTTTGAAGTAAGATCTCTGTCATAAAGTACAAAATAATACCTTTTAAATGATATATTGGTTACTACATATAAAGCTATATTTTTGAAGATATGGTCAAAAGAAGCAAAAATTTTCTTATTATTCTCTTTATTTTTCTTGACCTTTAATCGCAAACATCTCCATTTGGCAAATATGGACTTATCGGTTTTTGCAAACAAACTCTTCATATATGGAATGTTTTTAGATGTTTGTTTCACTGCAAAAGTGCTGTAGAGGGTATCATAAATCAACACAAATCAACATGCATTTGGATTCCAGAGCTCCTTTAATTGAAAGTCGACAAAAATATAATAATAAGAAACTTTAACTCTTTTTTCTATTAACTATTGTCTTGACACTTGCATTGTATAACTCCAGCTGTATCATTTTATGTCATGGATGAGAACATAACTTGTGTGTTTTATTTGCTTCGTGTTCATACTCGGTTTGTCCGCCTCATGCAGTAATAGGCACATAATGGAGACTTAAATTTGTTAACTCCCTTTGTAAAACTCTTGTATCTCGTGGCGCCCGTTGATATCTACCTGGATGGGTATGACTCTTAGCTGCTGGCACTTTATCTAGAGGACTTTAAGGCTGTCCCCCCCCCCCCCAAACTCGACTAATAATGAAAATGTTCTTGTTGTTGTTGTTTTTTAACTTCCACCAACTTTCAGGTCCTCAGACCTGGGGGGGGGGGTATGATTTGCGGCCCAAAGATCACAACATTGTTTCTTCAAATAATAACGACACACACGCACACACACGCGCGCACACACATGAACATGCGTATCCATAGAAAAAGTGGCAGTCCAGCTTTTATTCATTTTATTTTATGGGGGGGGGGGGAGGGGAATAACATATTCAACATCCCTCCTCCCGCACTAGGGAAATTTTGCGTTTTTAGAATTGTAATTCAATGATATGGTGCACTCTTTCGATGGAATTTCGATAAAGTTTTCAATGAAGAAAGTATAAGAAATAGTAGTGATATGGCAACCAAACTGCTCAGTGTTGTGCAATGCCGTTTAAGAGCAAGCGCTGACACGCCCTGAACATTGACAAAGGCGATCCCATTGGCAATATGTTCTAGTTTCAAGATTACAAGACAAAGATCCTAATGGTAACAATAACTGTTATTGTTACTGTTACAGTAAGATTTATGTATTTACTCTATCCTCGTTGTATGAATCTATCCTCTTGATGAATATTTAATGACACCGTCCCATTAGAGGCAGAAGAAATATTATTGTTTATAGGGATTAAATATGGAAATAAAGACGAGGTGACAAATATTACAACGATAATAATAACTATAAAACTAATGATGATGATAATGATGATGATGATGATGATGGTGATGATAATGATGATGATGATGATAATGATGATGGTGATGATGATGATGATGATGATGATGATAATGATGATGATGATGGTTATCAAAGTGAAAATGTTAAGAGGAAGAGAAAGAAGAGTGATAATCATAATCACGCAAAAAAAAAATACCGCACTAAAATATAAATACAGTGAGTATATAAAAAAAAAAAGTAATCCAACTTTGGAGGGTTACTATTTCATTATTGTTTGCAATGGACAGGAGAGTGTTAGTTCTGAGGAAAGAAAAACTCTTCGTCTTGTGCCTAGTTATATGTTGACAAATGTCATGCATGACTGAGCACATTAACTTTAAAGACATACAATGACAAATTGCACTTTCTCCAAGTTGTGTCAGTTGAAAGTCACATGAAGGAACAATGAATGTCTCACTGAATGGATGAGATCTGTCGATGAAAGTGTCCAAATGAATAGACCTGCCTATACGAATGCAGATTTGTGTTTATATTAGGATTTGTGTTTAGGGTTTCTTCTAACATTTTATGATCCCTATAACCTTTAACATGGCCACCTGTCTGATAACTTGAGCACTCCCACAAAGGCCAACCCACACGGTGCATTTTTATCTGTTCATATTCAACACAGCTTGCAGCAACAGATCATGTCTTGAACATGCAGAGAGAAAAATGGTTCATGGGTTAGGGTTATGGGAGTGACGAAGTTATCGACAACGTGCTGATGGCCATGCTGGAGTATATGACCATAAAAAGATAAGCTGCAGTCGTGCAGGCTGGCCTAGTCATTTGACCACTTTCATTGACATATCTCATCCATTCAGTGAGACATTCATTGCTCCTTCACGATAACACTCAAACTTGGAAAAAGTGCATTGTCATTGTTGTTTTTTAAAGTTCATGTGCTCAGTTTGTTTGTTTGTTTGTTTATTTATTCACCGTAAAATCACAAAAACAACAATGATACAATACAACTGGGATATATAACTGAAGGAAAACGGATATCATGCATGACATTTGTCAACATAATTATAGGCATCAATGAAAAGAGAACGAGTTTCTCTTTCCTCACAACCAACACTGCGCTCTCCATAGCTGACCTAGTGGCCTTCCAAAGTTGGATGATCGAAAGCTCAGGTCCCTTTTGAACCTGACATTACCTTTTTTTTTTTTTTTTTTTTAAAAAAACTCACTATATAGGTATATATATATATATATATATATATATATATATATATATATACACACATACTGAAGTAATACATAAAACATAATATGCCCTATATATTCTTCCGAAACGGGGGGAGGGGGCGGGTGGGTGGGATGATTATACACTATGACATCATCTCCACATTGTGAGCTGGGGGATGCATACCCCCCCCCCCCCTCCTGTCTATTCCCCTGGATTTCTAAATAGAATATATATATATATATATATATATATATATATATATATATATATATATATACAGTATATATATATATATATATATATATATATATATATATACAGTATATACATACATACTGAGGTAATACATAATACATAATATGCCCTATATATTCTTTCGAAACGGGGGGGGGGGGCGGGTGGGGGATGATTATACATTACATCATCCCCACCTTGTGAGCTGGGGGGATGCATACCCCCCTCCCCCTGTCTTTTTCCCTGGATTTCTAAATAAAAGAACAGTATGTGACGTCATAAGCATAGTTGTATATTTTAGATAATTATCTGTGTAGGCTCATGTTGTGTCTCGCGAGTGGTCTCAATCCGTGTACCCAGGGAGGTGAATGATTCGGATCCACGTTGTACGTGAAACAACTACAGGAAGTCCGTGCCCTGGGAATACTTAGATTACACTTATGAATCTACTAGAAATATTTCGTATTTTCTACCTTTTTTGTAGCGTCAAATAAAGGAGATTTAGCAAAATATTTTTAATAAATATTAAAAGTTTTTTTGAGTCAAAATATGAACATTTGTACCAAATTTTAACACTTTTAAATGAATTTTCATATTAAAAGTTTATTTTAAGACTAGTCAATTTCCATAGAGCTGTATTATACGTAAATACAGCTCTAGCTCTATGTCAATTTCTCGGTGCAGTAACTGCACGTGCTACGCTTGCTCTAGTTGCACACTCTCATACCTCCTTGGTTGCACAGCGCTTTGATATACGGTCGCATATTCATCCAGCACAGCTTACAGCCCAATGATCAGACAAGCAGTGACAAGAATTCTTTGTTCCAACGTACGTCATATAAATCGAGATCTCCCTCTCGCTCTTCGGTTTGTTCCTTACAGATTACACGTGCAATCCAGGTATTTTAGAAAAGGTATCACCATGCCAAGAAGAAAGGTAAGATCCTTGCGTTAGAAATGCTAATTCTGGTTGGTTTTACGATTATATTCGTGACTGTGTTGATGATACTTCGTAGCAGCTTGTTGTGTATGGTTTCATGCGGAATAAGGGGTCAAGCGTGTCCGACTTCTATTTTGTCTGGCGTGTGCAGTAGTGTAGATGAAAATAATACTAATAACTTGTTAACTTAAATTAGTACATTTGTACGTATTTGCCATGACGGTGCGATGTACTCTCGTCACAAACAAAATAATGAATCTTGAACTTGGAGTTGAATGTGTTGTTCCTATTGTTACAAGCTGTAGCTTGCTGGATAGACTAAACTCGGATGATTGGTGCAGTGAACATGGTGCACCTGCAGTCATGTCATACACAGCCCGGCCCGGGTCATCACCAGTCAGCTGGCCTGAACAAAGTGGCGCAGCTACAAAGTACAATAAGGGCGCTATTTGACCGACAAGTATGTCTAATCCCGCGAAAAACTTGTCATTTATAGTAATGACATTTGCTGGGTCAGTTTTTCGCTTCTTAGACAGACACCATTGATACATGGCCCATTCTCAGTAAAAGCGTTCAAATACAGAATTTTGGTGTCGCCGACATTCCATGACAGTTTGCGGTTCCCTGAAACCCATTAGCTCTAGATACTATTTAAATGTTTATAATATATCACGAGGACCTTATTTGTTAAAAGTAAACCCGATCAAATGCGGTTGTCTGCCTTTTTGTATAAAATTTTGCTGTTGAACTTCGTTAAGACCCCCAAAACGCAGTGTCGCCGGCTATTTTAGAATTATGTTTAATTGCTCCTCTCCATCTACAAACACACTTTCCAAATATCATTTTCATGGACGATGAGCATATCATATGTGCTAATCACAATACTCGAAAAGTTCCAAAATTTTTATTGACTTCTTCTTTTATAGCCGTTTGAAACCTGTCGCAAAGTTCACCGCCAGATACGTTACCAGTTTCTTTAGTGTTACAGCATTGCGAAATTAACAAGGCTATGCAATGACCCTGTGTATATGAAACCCTGAGGATATGCTTCGTACATTGCAAGTACTTAGATTTATGTGCAACAGCTATTTATTGAGAATACGGTACAATGTTTGAAATATCGGTTTTCTACATTTTTATTTGGACAGATACATTACATACATTTCACGCCACCCACTGTGACAGATATTGAAATGTCAGACAAATTGTATGTTATACATTACTCCACGGAATGACGCATCGATTCAACATTAAAGTTTAGTACAAGTGAGAAATATTTGGTAGATATCGCTCTCATAATATGATCGACCATATACGTTACCACAGATACGTTACCGCAGATACGTGACCGAATTTTGCTCATTGGTCTTGTGCTTTCAGGGGATCAAATCTGGTCAAAATTCATCCCTACACATTACATGCTTCGTTTTGTTGGACCTCAGGATTATATTCTTACACCAAAAGGACATAGAGGTGAAAAGGAGCAACGCTTCCACATGATTTTTCTTTCTGCGTCAGTGTCTCACAACTTAATGCCAAGTTTTCCGACAGATACGTTACCACATAATCAAAATGCTGAAAAAAAATTGTAAATGTTTTGACAAACAAATCGTTGTGTGCTCACAAACTCCAAAGTTCTATTCTATAAAACCCAGCCACTTTCATATTCTATGCAACAACTTTGAACGTTTATTTTACAAGACGAAGCTATGATTCAGCATATCAGTTTTTTGCTTTTCAGATTTAGCAGATACGTTACGTATAATTCAGGGCACCCACGGTGACAAATAATGTTATGTAAAACAACGTGTTCATAAAAATATTCTGCATAGAATGACACTTCCATAAAAAATTAAAGTTATGTTCAAATGAAGAATATTCAGTAGAAATTGCTCTGTAACTTCACCGACAGATTCATTTACGGTACGCCAGATACGTTACCAAACTTTGAAAGAGTAAAAAGTAGTTTATGAAAAGCTTCCGAGAAAAGTTTCAGTGTTCTGATGCATATTTATTCTAGTGTTTTTCAGCATATATGAAGAACTACTCAAGATTCATTGATAAGTTGAACAATTATTTATTCATTTTCATTAAAAGGGGTGAGCCAAATACGTTACCATAGGCCAAACAACTTTTTAGTATATCGAGCTCATAGAGACTGTACCTACTTCCTTCTATGTGCCTGCAAAAATATATTTTTTAAACCTTGTTTGCATTATCCATCAAAACTTAATGAATATTTATATTCAGATGGATAAATACATTTAGACGTAAGATGAGATTATTCTGTGAATGAAGAACTCAGCTTTCACATTTTGGGCTCTTTTCGACTACATTTCATAGTTTAAATATTACGTACAATGTTTAAAATGGTTAATTTGGGCTTATACATCATTCATTTTTACATCAATTCATAAGGTAAATAATTAAACAGGTGATATTCATTAATTCATACACAACTAAAATTATTACTTATATTTTACCAGATACGTTACCAAAGGCGATTCGATGTTTTTCAATAGTTATTTCCCCAGGAAAGCAATTCATATTTGTTTCCTGTGGAAATTCCAGATCGGATCGTTCCCTTTGCATGATTTGTGGGATTCGAAACTTAATTTGTAAATTTGTTAAAAATACAAAGTGAATCTTAAGATTATATTTTATTTCAGCAAAAAACATATTTCAACCTTCCACACAGAAATAATTTCTACCAATTAGCAAGGGATGACAACATCTTTACCTCTTGAAAAACCCCAATATCTTTAGGGGGGACAGATGTCTTTTCGTGAACAGAAATTGGATCAAAACAATAAATTTATTTCAAAGTTAGGAGTCCATTACAACATATAAATTTGTGGTAACGTATCTGATTGGTGATCAAAAATCATATATGATGCTCTATTTCAATTCATTTTTACTCAATGAATGGCCATCATTTAGCATGTTCCACTTTTTGTTTCATATTTGACCGGTTTTGAAGTTACCGAAAACACATCTTTGAATGTATTTCTTTGTGGTTGATTTTTCGGTTTTACTCACAGGGAATTGAACACTTAATCTGAGAATGGCCCACATACGCTATTGCAACGGTTTCAATCGTTTTGATTGAATGCAACTTCGACCCAGTTCCCTCCGCATAAAAATGGTTATTATTATTTTTTCCGGCTTGGTTTTCAAACCAATCTGGAAAAGATATTTACAGGATTAATCAGTCAACATTTTGACTCACCTCTTCCACTGTTTCCTCCTGTTTTCTGGTTGTTTCCTCCACTTCTTTGCAGCGCTCCCCAATTCATCGCCGCCTTCGTTTGAAAAATGACCGCACGAATGTCTATGGCAAGCCAAATGCTCGTTCACAATATTACGTAAAGGGACATTCCAGACGATTTTCATAATTTCACATCATGTAGTACAAAAATCGACAACTCCATGCATAAATCTCTGGAATTTATTTTGGTTCTTGAGCAGAGAAACAATACTTTGAAAAACCTCAAACAAATTACACTGAACAAGGATGATGACATAGGAGGTTCACATATTTCAGAAATGTAGCAGTGTAATTCCATTACAATACCGCTTGCTTGCGAGGTCACCTGTGTATAATCTATGCATGCCTTCTTCTTTTGTTCTGCTTCCTTGAGCCCCAACTCATACATTCTTTTGGTGACTCTGCCATGTCATCATCCTTGTTCATTGCAATTTGTTCTAAATTTTGAAAATATTCTTATTCTTCATCCCAATCATCACAAATTCTGAAACTCTGTCCTCAGTATAACTAATTTATACTTGTTCAAATGTAAAAATCTGAAAATCATTTGGAGGTCTCCTTTAAATTTAGCACTCGAACAACTTACTAGTACTTTAGTCAATGGCTTGTGCCGAAAGGGTGGGTTGGGTGGTGGCGCGTCGCGATAATGGGAACACCACCCTTCGTCCAAAGCCCCCCCGGTTTTGCCGAAAGGGTGCGTTGGGAGCGTTGGGTCGCGTTGCGTTGACTGGAACACCACCCTTCGTCCAAAGCCCCCCCGGTTTTGCCGAAAGGGTGCGTTGGGAGCGTTGGGTCGCGTTGCGTTGACTGGAACCCCACCCTTCGTCCAAAGCCCCCCCCCCCCGGTTTTGCCGAAAGGGTGCGTTGGTACTTTTTCTCATGTAATATTAAAAGACGAGTTTTGAATTTATATTTAACCTTCAAACAACCATTTCAAAGAGGCTATCGTCCGGATCGGTTTACACTCTATTACCACTTGGTCTACAGCCAGTTGGTCTAATAGACTGTTTAATATCAATTGGTCTAATAACCAGGTGGTCTGGTCATCATTTCATCCAATTACTGTTTGGTCTAATTGTTATTTGGTTTAATTACTATTTGGTCTACAGTCAATTAGTCTAATAATAGCCATTTGGTCTATTTTTGGTCTAACACCAATTTATATCATCAAATACCGATTTGGTCTATTATGAGTTGGTCTAATTCCATTTCGTCTAATCATCAAATGGTCTAAAATAAAACCAAATTTATCCAATTTGGTGTACACATCATTAATTTTGGTCCATTGCCCAGTTGGTCTAGCCTTAGTCTGTCTATATCATCATTTAGTCTACACCCATTTAGTCTAATAACCATTGATCTTATTGTCATTTGGTCTAATACCCAGCCTCCTAGTCTAATCAGGTACCATTTGGTCCAATCATCATTTCGTCTATATGACCAACTGGGTTATTATTATTATATATATATTTTTTTTTTTTGGGGGGGGGCTTTTTCTACGACTACGGACTACCCTCTGACCCTTCATTAGGCGTGTCTTCATCAGCCCGAAGTTTCAAAATAGCGCGCTATCTTGCGGTTACCAAACTAGTCCGATGTCAAGATAGCGCGCTATCTGTGTGGTGAAGACGCAAATAGCGCGCTATTTGATCGGGAAATTTTCCCCCGAAATCTTGGTCTAGTTCGTGAACTAGAGCGCTAATTCGTGAAATTGCGCGCTATTTCGGGTGCGTCTCCATCAGCCCGAAATTTTCTCGATCCCTCCACGCTTCTGGTTAGCCAGCTGGCTATCGAAAGCGCATGTACAAGCTAGTGATTGTGTAACGTGCATACACTCACGGCGTATTCAAGGATCACATGTGTGTACTAGGCCTACTGTTTTTGACATCTTTAAAACCAGTGAGGTGATTCCGTGCATGCTAGCTGTTTTTTGTAAACTTCTTCTTCTGGTCCACTCTACCCTAGCTAAAGATTCTTGCAGATTGTGTGTATTTTGGATTTGTTTAAACATTGCAATTCGTTCATTTCATATAAGATGTGTCACTGGACAGAAGAGTAGCGTTATTAATATCCCTTTGGAGAGAATTTGCTGTACTGCTCACCCCCCTGGTTGTAGTATCGTACATACGGTGTTGTAGGAGATTTTGAGCGGGAAATCCACTTTCGGACAGCGAGCTAGGCAGAGTAATGATGCAAAGTGCGCATGCGTCAATTTTTCGGACTAATTTCTCGAATTAGGCTGTTCGAGCTGATGAAGACGCACATTCGCTCTATCGCGCTATTTTCTAAGACCGCAAAATGTCCCGCTAGTTTGAACTTCGGGCTGATGAAGACACGCCTATTGAGGGAGAAAAAAAAAATGTTCATACACATGAAATAAGATTAGGGTAAAGTTTAGGGTCCCTCGCCCCTCCCCCATGGTGCCAGGCCAGCACCCCCAGCAGCTGGACTATAGATAAGCCACTGATTATCCACATGATCCATGCCCTGTAATGTAAAACAGAAACGGATATTAGACCAAATGGATATTGGACCAAATGAACATTGGACGAACTAGATATTAGATCCAGACGATAGCCTCTTTGAAATGGTTGTTTGAAGGTTAAATATAAATTCAAAACTCGTCTTTTAATATTACATGAGAAAAAGTACCAACGCACCCTTTCGGCAAAACCGGGGGGGGGGGGGGGGGGGGGGGGCTTTGGACGAAGGGTGGGGTTCCAGTCAACGTGATGCGACCAAACGCTCCCAACGCACCCTTTCGGCAAAACCGGGGGGCTTTGGACGAAGAGTGGTGTTCCCATTAACGCGACGCGCCACCACCCAACCCACCCTTTCGGCACAAGCCTTAGTCAATAAACGTAAGTGTACCGATATAGTGATTGTTTGGAGCATTTGGCTTGCCATAGATGTTCATGCGGTCATTTTTCAAATGAAGGCGGCGATGAATTGGGGAGCGCTGCAAAGAAGTGGAGGAAACAACCAGAAAACAGGAGGAAACAGTAGAAGAGGTGAGTCAAAATGTTTACTGATGAATCCTGGATAAATTTTTTCCAGATTGGTTTGAATACCAAGCTGGAAAAAATGATAATAACCATTTTTATGCGGGGGGAACTGGGTCGAAGTTGCGTTCAATCAAAACGATTGAAACCATCACAATAGCGTATGTATCAATGGTGTCTGTCTAAGAAGCGAAAAACTGACCCAGCAAATGTCATTACTATAAATGAGAAGTTTTTCGCAGAATTAGACATACTTGTCGGTCAAGGGCGCTATGTACCTAGCAGAACGCTTTTTGAGTGTTTGTCTATTTGTGTGTGCACCCTCCCCCTCCCCCCCCCCCCCCCCCGGCCCCACACACACACACACACACACACTAAAGAAAAAACAACAAAAACAAAAACAACCTCAAAAACAAAAAATGGGGGGGGGGGTGGTCAAGGGTGACTAGACTAGTGCCTGTGGATATATAGATAGTGAATGGTCACGAGTGCAATGGTACAAGATTTCACAGGAGTAGCCCAACCTGACGCCGTGCAAAGCACCAATCTACTAAAGACCCTCAAATACGGCCACACAACAACCAAACTGTTGAAAATTTACATTCTTATCACAAATTTTACGAATCACTCGCGTGAATTGAAATGCTTGGACTATGAGCATGGTATATCACCAGTCCGTAGTGAGCCCTCACGCAACATACACTGAGCAAAAAGTCCAATCTTAACCTGGAATGCTGTGATCATCGCTGGGCGATAATAAAAAAATCTTTCCCAGCTTGGAACGATGCAAATTGCGCTGCTAGAGTTTGTACACCCGCAGGGTCGACAGCGCCCCCTTTACCCACCATTTTGCAGTGCTGCACCAACATTTCGAATCATTACTGCGATTTCTACGATTTCTGCGGCGTATACGATTAAAAATGGCTTCATTTTTGGTAAGTTGTGATATCTGTATGTCAATATCGATAGCTAAAGACGGAAGCTAAATAGATAAAGTTTTCATTTTACATAGTCTGAGTAACAAATATGGTGTAGTAAATTCAGAATAGTGTCGGCGCCCCAGAATTTAAAGATTACGTGGCCTCCGGTCGGTACAGCCCTGTCGCGACACTTGTGTACAGTGACAAGGCTGTGTAAAGTTATCACAGGAGGTAAAAGATACAGGCACTCTAATACTAGTAATTTAAAAGAGCCTCTATTCAATGAGATGAAGCCGAGTTAAATAGTGTGCCTCATCTTCACTGAGTGTGAAATCTTGTTCCATTGCACGAGTAAAGACCATACACTATTTGTAGATCTATATTACAACACCTCGAACATCAACAGATGTGGTCCACACAGATTCTTGAATTTAGCACAGAAATGACAACCATTTTCCGTGAAAGACGAATGAGTAGCCACACAGTCTCCGTGTACGTATGTATGCAAAACTGATTGGTTTAAGTTGTTTACAAAACTGAGAGACAAAAGTATGGGCTGGTAAGCACACTTGTAATTGTTGAGTGTGCATGCATGACAAATGTTTATTTATTGTGAGATCAGAGCTGTGCGATGGAACAAAAACTTATGAGTCAGTCATGTGTTTAACATGGGAGTCAATGGAAATGGGTAACGTCAGCCATGTGCTATCCATTTTTGCTCAAACAAAATTGCACGGCTGACAGCCACAGCATGTGATGGTACTTGCAACTGAATGTCACGTGATGGGCAATCGACCAGTTGGATACCTACATTCTTTTTAGATGTTGTATGATAGCTTATAGTTGAATCAAGGGTCAATGGTACCCCCCCCCCCCCCCCCGACCAGGACGAATCTAAAATCAACTCATGTTGACATTGTTTTGGTTTATGAAATATAATTTTTTATGTGTTCTGTGCAGGCAAACACAGATGGAGGAGCAGAGGATGAGCCAGCCAAGAAGGTTGCCAAGGAAACGGCACCAGAGGTAATGTCTGACATTTAAATAGCACAGTAAGCAAAGCATTCAAAATTGGCATGTTTAGTTCACTGCCAGTCGGTAATTTAGACAGTATTTCGTTACCGTGATGTGAGATTAGGCCTAGTACTGGTAGTAGATGGTTCTATATGTGTTTTGTGGTTTGCTGACACCTGGTAGGTCTATGCTGTGACAATTTGTGCACTCTATCCCTCAATATCAGAAGTCATAATGAAATTTTATGCCTTTTTTCTTTCATTTAAGTCCCTGTTTCGGAACATCCAATTGTGTTTTGGTTACAGAAATAAAACAATGTGACTAGTTTCACAAAAATAGCAGTTTCCAATGATTTTTCTGAGTACAATGTAGGCCTATGGCTTTTAGAAGTTTGTGTTTTCACATTTTGTTTTGTATTGTTTTTTGCTGTTTTCTCTGAAAACAACACTTGGCTATCAAACTATTCATGTAACAATAAATAAAAAAAAAAATAAAAACCCCAAAATAATAAAAAACAATGAAATTCATGAGAATTGGGAAACAAAGAAACAAGAACAATCAGAATTTTGTTGATAGTGAATATTCATCATCTGTAATTTGCATAAGCATTGCCTACTTTTTAATCATGTATTGTTAAAACATACACCAAACACCACCTTTCCTCAATTTACAAGTAAAAAGGACTTCTACAATGATGCAACTGAACTGTGAAAAAATCAGAATTTTAAAAAGAAGAAAGCATTTACTTGCATAATAATTACAAAGATAAATTGTGTGAAAATTGTGCAACTTGATTGCTGAATTTTTCACCTACTTGTATGAATTACTAAATAAATGTACACATGTATACAGTATGTCCCAAAAAAAATTACAACGGGACCCCCCGTAATGATATCTTTAAAGATAGTGAATCAATCTAAATACAAATTCAGAGTATGAAACTATAACGCACTGCCCACATCTTACAGAAAACCCCATTCGATTTGCTTCAGTGGTCAACTGACAAAGAGAAATGAGGAATTTTGTAGAGGATGTCGGGAATCTCTTTTGTCCAAGTTCTGTCTATTGTTCACGCGCTAGAGCATTGAATTGCTAAAATTGGAAAAATTAGACTCATGACATGCTTTACAACAATCTACATTTCTCTGTGACCGCTTAACGAAATTGAATGAGGTTTTCTGCAAAATAGAGCTAAGATGTTATATTTTAAGGCCCCGAAGTAGCACATAGACAGGTCGATCATTTTGGATGTTATCACTTCAAAAATTTGATTGTAATTTTTGAGGGACATACTGCAGTATGTCCAACAAAAATTACAATCAGATTTTCGCATTGATAACATCCAATATGATTGTTTTTTTGTCAATGCTACTTCAGGGTCTTAAAATATAACATCTTAGCTCTATTTTGCAGAAATCCCCATTCGATTTGGTCAAGCGGTCACAGAGAAATGGGGATTGTAGTAAAGCATGTCATGAGTCTGATTCTTCCAAGTTTAGCACTTCGATGATTTTGTGGGTGAACAATAGACAGAACTTGGACAAAAGAGATTCCCGACATCCTCTACAAAATTCCTCATTTCTCTTTGACCACTGAAGCAAATGGAATGAGGTTTTCTGATAGATGTGGGCAATGAGTTATAGTTTCACACCCTGAATTTGTACTTAGATTGATGCAATATTTTTAAAGATATCATGGCGTAGGGCCCCGTTGTAATTTTTTTTTTTTGGACATACGGTACATTTCTGGTCAGTTTTCCCTTGTTTGCATTCAAAATGAATTGAGAGTAAGAATATAGGGTTAAAGATCGCATTATCTTTATAAAGGCCCAGAAAGACACCTTCCTTCATGTCTACCTATCCCCCCCACCCAAGTAAGATTCATTTCATCAAGATTCACTGCATCATATCCTTGTGCTTGATATTCTGGCTACTAAATGTTCGCACTGTTCTAACATTTAGTAGCCAGAATATCAAGCACAAGGATATTTCAACATTGCATAGAAATGCAAACACAAAACTGCAACCAACAAAATTTGAGATGTGAAATGCTTATTAATTGTAATCTGCAAACAGTAAAAGAAATTAAGAAGCTCCGTTTTGCCATGTCATGCTAAGCTATGTTGTGATTTAATGAGAAACATTGTTCATGTGACTTGTTTGTTTGATGTCAGCAGGAGACAGCTACAGGTCAGGAGGAAACCAAGGAAGAAGTCTACACCACAGAGAAGAAATCTGAGACTGGACAGTGAGTTCAGCTTGATCAGACTTCTAAATTTTTGATGATAGCCATTAATTCACTGAACTACCTACATACAGTATACATGTAATTTTATTATGTCAATGAAGTAAAAAAAATAAAAATAAAAAACACACACCCACAACAACAGTAACACTTTGTTCCTCAGTAATGTCACTTTGTCATTAAAAGCATCATTCAAAGAGTTTTATGCTTTCATTTCAGTTCTAATTAGTTCAGTATCATAACACCTGCTATTGATTGTACCCATTTTTTTATTCAATGGCTATTATTTGTGGAATCAACATACAGCCAGTTCTGCTTTAAAAAGATACAAGACCCAGATGTCACATGATATGGCTGTATGGGACTGCTCGATGTCAAACATTTTCATACAGTGTGTTACTTTGTGAATGCATAATTTGTGTGATAAGAACTGGTTTTCACAAATTATATCTTGTCTCATCCAAACTGAGCTTTGTCTGGAAAATATTTTGTTGTGAAGGGAAGTTGAATGTCAGTGTTTGTGATTATCCAGTAGTCTTGATCAAATTTATCTTTTTCTCTTCTTGTCTCAGAGCATACAACCTGAAAATTTCTGCTTGGAACATAGGTGGAATGAAGGCCTGGATAAAGGTGAGTATCCTTCTAGAACTCTGGCACATAGAACAGATTAATGAACTGAAATATGTCCGGTACTAAGATGCTCTTTTTTTATATACTTTAGTGTTGTTGGGTGTTTTATGAGACAATGTAAGTGCATTAGTAGAATTTACTGAGTTGGAACACACACAAGACAGCCATCAGTATCTAGGCTCTTCCAGCAAGCCTGTTTTAAACTTTAAAGGTAGGGGATACCTTTTACAGACCTCCCAAAATGCAGCAAAACATTAAATATGAACCTCAGGGGACTTGTTTAGGCAACTGCTGAGAATTTTGGAAGTCAACAGTTATCTACAATTTGAATAATGCACAAAACTCAACTACTCAGTAGTTCTGTGTGTCAGCCACACTTTAGCCTTTTTGTTGCAGTCTTCTGTATTTTTTTATCTATAAACACAATTTTAAAAGTGTAAGAGCTGATGTATAGAGTGTGTGGCAAGAATGTATATAGAAATGTTCGTAAGTTTTGATGAACTTTCTTCACAAAATATACATGATGGACACATATGCAGTGCATGGGTCTGCAAAGGTAGCCCAGTAATGTACTGGAATTTACGGTGAGCCCCGAAAAAAATTCAATTCAAAATCTAACGGTCAATAAAAATGTACTAAATGTTACCTTCCACTTTCAATACTTTATGGGAGTTTCTAAAATGATACTCTCTTCAACATACCACTGTATTTATACAACTCTTTATTTAAGGCATGCAAATGGTATTCCCTACCTTTAAGTTTGATTTCAACATGCCGCTTTCTCATAGTATTAAAAAGCAGTGATGAGTGACAAACTATCCAGTAGTTAAGCATGTGTGATTAAATCACACAAAGTCCAGACTTTGATTAATGTTTCTGCCTTTTTATGGTTCCATACACATTCTGATTCTCTGTCATTGTGTATTCTTGTCATCTTTGTGTGATACATGTAAAGCTTGAGAATGAAGTGAGGTATCTTGCTGAGATATGGTGTATCTGTGAAATGTAATTCAAAGATTGATTCAAATGGATTCTAAATCAAACAAACAATATCAAAGGCATACAAAGAATACAAAATGTTGAGTGGTGATTCTGGCAGCATATTATGAATTTTAATTGAATCAGTGTAGTAGAAGGCTACTTTGAGGCTTTATATTTTTGTCAATTTGGTCAAAGTTGAGAGATCAGAGGCAAATTCTGTGATAAATGTATCTAATACACTGTTGTAGATCAATTTGATGTAGTCGTCAGAGATATTCACAGCAGTGTATTGCTGTGGCCGAGAGTTTGACATCTGAGTGCTTTGGGAACAGTGTCAATTTGTAAAACTGCTGCTTGTAAGATAAACTTTATGGTACATGTGTATCAAACAACAGGTTAATGTGTATATCACACAAGAAACTAGATTCAAGGTTACACAATATTTGGTAAGACAATGGGAGCAGTGTAGTAGAAATGGTGTCAATATTTTGGTAGAATTTCCCTTTTACTCTTCATGTGCAAATCTCTAAATTTTTAATAGGGCAACTTTTCACAAAATATTGACCTTGAGCAAGAACTATCCATTTCAGGTGTCAAAGCTCCTACATTGCTTGCAGCCCTGTATTGACACACGGGATTTTAGCTACTGTACATACTGCATCTTTCTATTGTGGCTGTTGTTTTTCTTTGCTGTATCAGTAAAGCTTTGTATTTTAAACAAGACCCTGTTTTGTGTTCATTCTGTTTCATTCCAGAAAGGAGGTATTGACTACGTAGTCAAGGAGTCCCCAGACATCTTTCTAGCCCAAGAAACCAAGATTGATGCTAATAAGCCACCCCCTGAAGCAGACATTGAAGGTTACCATGTTACCTATAATGCAGCTGAGAAGGCAGGTTACTCTGGTGTGGCAGTCTACTCCAAGAAAAAACCACTCTCAGTCATGAAGGGCATGGGTGAGCTAAAAATAATGGACTGTGTTTTGTTTCCACCTCACAGAAGTTTCCATTTTTCTATTTGTCATTCTGTCATCTTGAGTTAATACTGTAAGGTGAATTTGTGCTGTGACTCACCCAAGGTTTAATAGTTATTGTGAGCCTTTCAACTTTCAACTTCAGCACAAGAAAAGAAATGACACATCATATATTGTAAAAGTGTTACCTTTCTAGTTATATTTTGATTAGTTGAAATTGATGTATTTCCTTGTAAAAATGTTTCATTCTCTTTGATAAATTTGTGGTTGTCAGTGCAATGTATATGACTGGAGAGAATGAATGTGTAAAACCATGTTCAGATATCACAATCATTCAGCATGTGGTGTGTCATATGTTGGCTGTTTGTTAGTCAGTCATGTTATGTGTGTGCTTGTTTTGTTTTGCTTTTTTTTCCCCCAAAGTGTATCTGAGATTGAATGATCATTGGTACTGTGATTTAAGTATTTCATTCTTAAAGGGAAGCAGTCCTGAGATTTTCACTGTAATAATAATTAAGAAGAGTAAAAAACATAACCTTTCACCAGTTTATACACGTGGAAATGAAAAACTGTCTCCGTACGCGATTTTTGAAAAATAATTCCTGCAAGCGACCATGTAAGAGCCGGCAAAAAGATGGTACATCATGCATGCCCTACTCACCAAGTTGACAGCCGTGCCTCTAAAAACCAATTTAAGTGTTGAAATGATTAGTTGCAATTTTATCATATAATGTGAAAGTTTGTGGTTTTATTATTTCAAACAAAACATTTTAAGCTTAGATATATATAATTCATGAAAAATTGATATTGTTAACATAAATTTATTTGTATTTTTAAACCAAATATACAATGAACTTGACATCAAATGGGCGCGGTCCTTTTCTAGCTTCCGTCCGTGTTGCATACTTCTTAGCGTAGAAACCACTCTCATGCGCGAATTCTTACCATACTAATGTACACAGTACTCCGTCTAGCTGATTTTGCCAAAGATAACCTGTGCATGAGAGAGTCGAATTCTTCAAAGAAAATATTGTTTGTATCTCAATATTTCTGTAAGTAGTCAGATATCGCCTTTCCTCGAAAAAATAACTGTGACGTGAGCCGGGAAGGGTAAACACAGGGGGTCGTAGGGATATGATTTCGCTCCTCTTTGCCGTGCATGTCCAGTCGGCACTGGCAGCAGCTAGCTCAGTGGCACTGTACTGCAGTCCAACCCCGGCTGCAGCCCCACAGTAAATGAAACATAGCTAGCCACTTTCCTTACCTCTCTACGCTTTTTTCCCTCGGTTCTCTTCGAAGTCGATGCTCGAGGTGTTTCTGTTTTATAACTCATGTGAGCAAATGGTCGGGATTGTATCTGGCTTCAGGAGTTTTCTCGGTTTATAACCGAGGGCCACAGCCTGCCGGTCCATGTAAAAACATCGCTTCTCAAATGGTAAACGCACAGGTAGGTCACAACACGATATCGAGATTTTGTAGGCCCTAAGTTTCTTATGTTCGGCATCGTTGTACCGAGATTTCCCAGCTATACAGCTCACCTTTCATGATACTTTTGTGGGTCTGGGACAGAAAAAATGTGTAGAACCGTGTCTACCTACAATCTGTACGTACTAGAACATGCATGAGCGGCGACAGGGCTGCAGCTGCGCTTGTGATAGACTGGAAAAGTGTGAAGGGCAAACCGCGTACGGGATATCTACCGTAGATATACAGTAGACCTCGCCTAAGTCGACATCGCATAAGTCGACACAATAAAAAAGTCCCGATTTTTGCCTTTGTTATTCCTTGAAAATTTCCTCGTCTTTGTCGACATTTATAAGTCGACAACTCGCGTAAGTCGACCTGATTTTTCAGTGCCAACTGAGCTGAAATACGTGTTAATTCCCTCGTCTAAGTCGACATAATTTTTCGCTCAAAATCTTAACGCCATTCTCTGAAAAAGAGTTGTTTTCCCGCTCCGATGCGCAGCATTTCTACTCGGTAATTCGCTATAGTGTACGGCGCGGTAGCGTTCGCGCCATGCGTCCATTGTCTTGTATGCCAGAATAGAAAGGGCATACACTCATTTACAATGGAGTATTACATGTAGTACCCAAGGCAGTTCACTTTACCCCTTTTCTCCCTCTCGTTTTTCTCAAAACGCAAAAATTTTGTACACTTAACTATGTCCCAGTAGGTATTCATTATCCGAACATGAAATATTTTTGTAGATCTGAATATTCTGACGTTAATTATTTTGAAGCGGTATTAAAACCTGGGTCCTTTCTAGAAAATTTATTACAATGCAACTAATAATGCAACTAAAAAAAAAAATCAAATACAGGTGTATCAAATCACACGCAACTTTTGCATTTAAACGCAAGTGCGTTGCTGAAAAGACTTGCGTCTGATAATCATATGAAACTAGAAAATAATTGTACGAACCTGAAACTCAATTGCGTTTAAACGCAACTCTAAAAATCAAATGCAAGTCCATCAAATCACACGCAACGATGTATTTAAACGCAAGAGCATTGCAAAGAAGACTTGCGGTTTTGTACGAAACTAGAAACTGCGTTTAAAAACATCTCTATACATCTACGGAAGTGCGTTATTGTTGAAAAGACTTGCATTACTTTTTTATTTCGTAAGCAATATTAGAAATTAAACGCAACTCTGAAAATCCAGTGCAAGTCCATCAAATCACACGGAAAGCTGAAAGACGTGCCTTTGATAATCATACGAAACTAGAAAATTGTAGGGAACTTTTTTTAACTCAATTGCGTTTAAACGCAACTCTAAAAATCAAATGCAAGTCCATCAAATCACACGAAACGCTGAAAAGACTTGCGGTTGATAATCATACGAAACTAGAAAATTGTAGGGAACTTTTTTAAACTCAATTGCGTTTAAACGCAACTCTAAAAATCAAATGCAAGTCCATCAAATCACACGAAACGCTGTATTTAAACGTAAGAGCGGTGCAGAGAAGACTTGCGGTTTTTGTACGGAACTATAAAACTGTGTTTAAACGCATCTCTAAACATCTATACGGAGTTGTGTTATTGTTTAAAAGACTTGCATTATTTTTTATTTCGTAAGCAAAATAAGAAATCAAACGCAACTCTGAAAATCAAATGCAAGTCCATCAAATCACACGGAACGCTGAAAAGACTTGCGTTTGATAATCATACGAAACTAGAAAATTGTAGGAAACTTAAACTCAACTGCGTTAAACGCAACTCTAAAAATCAAATGCAAGTCCATCAAATCACACGGAACGCTGAAAAGACTTGCGGTTGATAATCATATGAAACTAGAAAATTGTAGGGAACTTTTTTAAACTCAATTGCGTTTAAACGCAACTCTAAAAATCAAATGCAAGTCCATCAAATCACACGTAACGCTGTATTTAAACGCAAGAGCGTTGCAGAAAAGACTTGCGGTTTTTCTACGAAACTAGAAGAAACTGCGTTTAAACGCATCTCTAAACATCTGCGGAAGTGTGTTATTGTTTAAAAGACTTGCATTATTTTTCATTTCGTAAGCAAAATTAAAAATTAAACGCAATTCTGAAAATCAAATGCAAGTCCATCAAATCACACGGAACGCTGAAAAGACTTGCGTTTGATAATCATACGAAACTAGAAATTAATTGTATGAAATTTAAACTCAACTGCGTTTAAACGCAACTCTAAAAATCAAATGCAAGTCCGTCAAATCACACGGAACGCTGAAAAGACTTGCGGTTGATAATCATACGAAACTAGAAAATTGTAGGGAACTTTTTTAAATTCAATTGCGTTAAAACGCAACTCTAAAAATCAAATGCAAGTCCATCAAGTCACACGTAACGCTGTAGTTAAACGCAAGAGCGTTGCAGAAAAGACTTGCTCTACGAAACTATAAGAAACTGCGTTTAAACGCATCTCTAAACATCTGCGGAAGTGTGTTATTGTTTAAAAGACTTGCATTATTTTTCATTTCGTAAGAAAAATTAAACGCAATTCTGAAAATCAAATGCAAGTCCATCAAATCACACGGAACGCTGAAAAGACTTGCGTTTGATAATCATACGAAACTAGAAATTAATTGTATGAAATTTAAACTCAACTGCGTTTAAACGCAACTCTAAAAATCAAATGCAAGTCCGTCAAATCACAAGCAACGCTGTATTTAAAAAGCAAGAGCGTTGCAGAAAAGACTTGCGATTTTTGTCCGAAACTAGAAACTGCGTTTAAACGCATAAAAATTTGCGGAAGTGCATTATGGTTGAAAAGGCTCGCATTATTTTTTTATTTCGTAACGGAACTTTCGCCGTGACCGAACTTAGTCTGCATTTGCAGGGGAAAGACATCGCAACATCCACACGTTTCAAACTGCCGAAACGCATGCTGCGTCACAAAATGTCAATGAAAAAATGACAACGAATTATTATTAAAGTTCGCAATGCCGAAGGTTTAAATCTCAGTCCATAAGTGAAATTAGTAAAAGAGAATTAGAAAGAGGTTTGTTTTTACGAAGGTTATAGTAGTCCGAAAGATGTCGTTTTCAATCAAACGTTTCTTCTTCTTTTTATTTCAGACGGGCCCGCGTTGTACAGAGCGGTAATGTTGCGAATCGGAGCGTGAGAACAATTCATTTTCAGATCATTTTCAGAGTATGGCAATACAAATTTAAACAGAACAAATATGGCGACTTAGGGAAGGAAAATCACACATAGTTCAACTCAGTCGGCACTGAAAAATTATCTTGACAGAATCATGTGAAATCACACGCATATCTTCGCAGCAACGCACTTGAATTTAAATCGCAAAGTTTAATGCAATTTGGGGGAATTTGCGTTTGATATTTCAAATCAAGTTTAAAATGTAAAGTGTCTAGAAACGGGCCTAGGTTTCCGATCCCGCTCTCACAAAATCTCTCTAGAGATTTGGGAGTTGTGCGTTGTCGTTACTAACCCGCGCGAGATTTTTGCATGAACTAAAACAGTATTGTTGCTGATGTCAGTAGGTATGTTTTGGAGGCAAAAAAGTAAGATTTGGGTAGCGATCCGCATCGTGATCCAAATGAAGGGTTTGTTTGCAAAAACCGATAAGTCCATTTTTGAAGATTTTGAAGTACGATCTTTGTCATAAAGTACAAAATAATACCTTTTAAATGATATATTGGTCACTACATAATTATAAAGGTATATTTTTGAAGTTATGGTCAAAAGAAGCAAAAATTTTCTTATTATTCTCTTTATTTTTCTTGACCTTTCATCGCAAATATCTCCATTTGGCAAATATGGACTTATCGGTTTTTGCAAACAAACTCTTCAAATCTTAATATGCACAGGGGAAATTAGTTTTCATTTATAAGTCGACAAAATGTCGACTTACGCGTAAGTCGACATTCGCGTAAGTCGACGTGTTTTGCTCAGTCCCGATTATGTCGACTTACGCGAGGTTGACTGTAGTTGTACCGTCCACACGTGTACTTTGCGAATGTAATACACAATACATACACACACACACACACAACGTAGAAACAATGTCAAATACTACCAGTAGTAGCCACCGACGTCTTCATGCATCCGGGTAACTAGGGAGCGTACGGATAACGAGCAGAACACGGCTGGGAAGAGTTGTGCCTCGGTGACGTCTGACTCTCCGCCAGGACTTGCTCATTAGCATATTCACCATGCAGATTCACACTTTTTCAACCAAAATTTATGAACTTATTTGGTGATTTGAAAGTTTGTTTTCGGTGAAAGTAGTTCATTGGAGGTACCAACAACAACATATTTTTTTTTATTTCGTGAGGACTGCTTCCCTTTAAAGGTGCGGTTTGCCATTGAAAGCAGTGATTTTGGAAATGTTCAAGATGTCACATTATGATGTAATTATGTGTAGGTCTGTTGTATCACAAAACATCCTACCATATAAAATGTTTGCAATAAAGCCTAAAATATAAGGAGATATCAGTATTTTTCTCAATAAACCGCAATCGTAGACAGTTTAGTCTGGAAGCATGTTATCATAACTATTGCTCACATTTTGTGTATTTAACAATACTTTATACAATTATACAGATTTAAATTTTTACAGTGGTTGTTCCTATCCCTAACTCACATTTTAAAAATATTTTAAAGCACTAATGCTAGGTTTTTGTTTCATTTGCAGATGGTAAATTATGTCTTTAACCATCCTGAAAATAGTTCAACAAATATCTTGTCAAAGATTTTTTATTTTCCCCTCCCTTTCCAGGTGTGGAGGAGCATGACAAGGAAGGTCGTTTGATTACTGCTGAGTTTGATTCCTTCTACTTCGTTGGTGTCTGTAAGTTTTGTAGCAGTCAGTATTCCTTGAATGTAGACTATAGTACATTTGCTTATAATTTTTTGACACAAATAAAATACAGTTATTGTGATTATTGCATTGATATTGCTATGATCTTAATACCTTGCATGAGTGATTTTTTTAAACCTCAGGACTATATTTGTTTGGGGATTTCATTGATTCATGTGTTATATGATAATGAAATGTTTGATAATTACATACAGTAAGAGTAGTTATTATATAGATGATGACTGGCGGGGGAGGGAACATACCGAATGTTCCACCCGAAGGGTTAGAAATGCTATTGAGGGAGATTATAAGTCCCAAGACGAAGTCGAGGGACTTATAACCTCCCGAAATAGCATTTCAAACCCTGAGGGTGGAATGTTTGGTACATGTTCCCGACAAGAAAAGTCATCATCTGTTATATTATGTTATTTAGTCAAATACGTCAACGTCAACCACCATCACAACGTACTCGATCGCTCGCGCAGAGCCAAATTCACTCTGCGCGGGTCCTTCTGTCATTTGTTACGTGAAAATGATTTCCCATGGGAGAACATTACAAAAATATTCTCCCATGGGCGAACATAACCAATGTTCCTCCATCACATGACTGTGTTTAGCCAATCACTAACCAGTATTTGACAAACCCATTTAACATAGAGAAATGTTTCATGCAGTCAACCCATTGTAGCTTAATTCCATTAGACTGAAGAAAAATCTTTAAATGAAACCTACTTTGTGTTAATGAGTCAGAGTGCAATTAAAGAAGACTATGTGGTTAAAGTTTGGGATGTAGAGGAGGATTGACTGTGTTAGTCGGTCAATTAGTTTAATCCGTCTAAGACTTGTTAGTATTCTTGGACTGGGATAAGTGAAAAATGAATGTTTTAGGAAAATCAGTCCATCTTCAATGGGTTTTGATCAGATCTGTGTGTACTCTGTACACAGTGTGTTTATTCCATACAAGATGTGTTTGAAGAAGAGAACTAGTGTTCCATCATTCTGGTTTGATATGTTTATGACTCTCCAAATTTTCCTCTACTGTAATTTTACTGTTGCAGATGTACCCAATTCTGGAAGAAAGCTTGTAAGGTGAGTTTGATTTTATCTCCCAACAGATCCCCAACAGATCTGATTCAACCCATTTCATTTTCAAGAAATCAACATAGAAATAGTAATAAAGCATGACACCAAAGAAATGTAGATGAGTGAAAATTTCTGCACAAAGGATGCAGTCAAATGCCATCTGTTAGATAAACACAAGATGACCATTTGTAGAACCAACAGAAAAAAAAAAAAATTAATGGAATACATGTTAAGTCCAACAAACGTTTTATTGTTACTCCCAGGTTTTATAAATAGATGCTATTACTATATTGTGTGTATATATTTGAGTGTTTTGTTTTGTATGAAATTTGACTGGATGAATTTTGTGATTTCTCTATGCGGTTGACATGACATAATCTCATGTATTCAGACTTGTCAAATTTCCAAAAATTGGTGAAACATCATTCTTTTTATGCCTCCGCCACGAAGTGGTGCCGGAGGCATTATGTTTTCGGGTTGTCCGTCTGTCCGTACGTCCGTACGTACATCCGTACGTACGTCCGTCCGCTTTCGTTTACACGATAACTTAAGTAATATTTACTGGAATTTTACCAAACTTGGTCCAAGTATGAAATATGATGGGGCAATTATTTGATTAGATTTTGGGTGAAATTGGCTAAAGGTCAAAGGTCAAGGTCAAATCATGAAATTGTATCCGTTTACGCGATAACTCAAGACTGGATGGAGCAAATTTCACCAAACTTTGTTGGAGGATGATGTATGATGGGACAATTACTTGCTTAGTTTTTCAGTGAAATCGGACAGAGGTCAAAGGTCAAAGATCAAGGTCAAATCCTAAAATTTATCCGTTTACGTGATAACTCAAAACTGGATGAAGCAGCTTTCACCAAACTTGGTCCAAGGGTGATGGGACAATTAGTTGAGTAGATTTTAGTGACATTGGCAAGAGGTCAAAGGTCAAAAGGTCAAGGTCAAATGCTACAAATGTTGCAATTTCCCCCATATCTATGCAATGCCCGAAGGTATTTTCTTGAAACTTGGTGTGGACATGTACTACTGCGTAAAGATTCTCCAGAGAGAGAGTTTCATGTCATAAGGTCAAAGGTCAAAAGGTCAAAGGTTAGGTGAAAATGTTGCAATATTTTCTCGCAAATGGTTCAATGTATCTTTGTGGAACTTGGTACATATGCATGTACCGTTGTAGTTGTCTGGCAGGGATTATCTAGGGAATTTAGGGGTCATGGGTCAATAGTCAGGGGTCAAAGGTCAAGGTCAACTCCTCAAAATTTTACTATTTCCCTCATATACTAGTATATGCAATGCTTGCATTATTAGTTTCAAAACTTAATACATGCATTACCTAATTGAGATTCTCAAGGGAAATTTCCAGCCAGAAGGTCAAAGGTCAAAGGTTAAGGGTCAAAGGCCAGGTTTCAATGCCCCCCCCCCCAAAAAAAAAAAAAAAAAAAAAAAATCTGTTTTGTATCGTCATCACACTCTTTCTTCGTACCTTGGAAATAACTCAATGCATAAACTTTCCAAAATTCCCCAAATATGCGTACCTGCACTCTAAGAAAATTATAGCAAACCCAGTTCAAGACATTTCTGACAAACCTGTCATTTCAATATTTTGCCAGTTATGTGAAACTGTCATGGATCACACATTGTGAAGACATTGTACTATACGCCTATTGGGAGAATCATGCATTATGGCGGAGGCATCAGTCGCCATAGCGACATTTCTAGTTATTTGATAAAAGCTTTATTTTTTCTTTTTTTTAATAAACACTAAACAAAAAGTAAGTTCCCCCTAAAACAAATCTCTGTAATTTATGAATCGGGAACCTTTGAGGAAATCTGAATACATGATTATGTAGCTGTATTTCTCGGCTACCTTTCATGTGAAATTCAGTGGATATCACTTGGTCACGCTTGAGTGAGCATGACTTAAAGTCAAAATGGTCACTTTTTGAAGTTCACAAGGCCAATTTTGCAACTTTGATTTGGTGATATCGAAACAAATTTCAATTTTCCAGGATAAAAATGCATGCAACGTATAATTTATGTGCTTCTTATCGTACCGTGTGACTTGTGCACAAAATTTCACGGTTGAGTGAACACGGGGTGAAAATTACCAAAATGGCCGATTTGACATGTTTCTCGTGGTAATTTCGGTCAATTGAGATTGAATTCGTATGTTGAACAGTTTTTACACACAATTCGCGTAATTTCACGGTTAAATGAGCACATTAAAAACAAAGAAAAATAACAACTTAAGTTGTGCAGTAAGAATTGCGATAATTTTGTGCACTGAAATCAAGTGTTTAATGCTTTTTGTATTGTGTTTAATGGCACTGTGCAAACAGCAATCACCTGACATTTCAGTCACGCTTCAATGAGCATGTGGGGCTGGAAAACCCGTTTTACCCTATATAATAAAAAGTATTCATTGTTTTTTTATGTTTTAGTTGCAATGTTGGGAAATTATTCTGATTTCAATGAAAAAATTACATGGTGACATGCTTTAGTGAGCACATAAGATGAGCAAAGTGTGCGGGTCAAAACCATTTTTCGTGGCTGAAATTATCATAAGATTTACATTTGTTTTGTTTATGAAGACGTATTCAGCGGTGTTAGCGGATAGAGCCTAAAAAGTGAATGAAGATGCTACCCAATCTGTGTTTATTGCCATAACGATCGCATAATAGTCAACCAACATTTTAAGCAACTATCATTACCATCACAATCATCAACACCACATGAACAACAAAGGCCACTATCTCACCACAATCAATATCTGTCTCCAGACTCTCAGTGCATATTTACAGCAAGGGAGGATATTGATGTTTAACAAAAGTGAAATTTGGTACCATGTCAATGACCAATTGCATTTATTTTCCCTTGAGTTAATGCATGACTTCATGACGTCACAAAGACATCAAGAATTTAATGCCAAAATCAGTATTCAGTAGCGAGGACAAAGGCCCAGAGATTTAATTTGCATAATTTCTCATCTCTGCCCCAACAAGGGAATGTCATCAAACTAAAGGCAGACCAATTTCCCAGGAATACTTCAATATTTAATCAAAGGTAGCCATGGATTATAAGGGGGGTTTCCGGCCCCAGGTACCCTTTGACGTGTAAAATTTTGAAGGAATGCCAAGGATCACTGAGACATTTATATCGGTCGTAAAACGCAATAATGAAATGTTTTTCAGTTGATTTTAAATGCAGAATATTAAAGCAACACCTGCTGGATGATTTCAATAAGATAAATCATTGTTTCATAATGTGGTCATTCAACCATAAAATAAACCACACTGCGTGCATAAGCCATTGTTAGCTTTCAAAAACATTATTCCTCATCTTCACATGAACTTACCATGGGGATTATGGCCAAAATGCCAATATTTCATTATGTAGGGTACAAAAAGGGTTTCCAGCCTCACGTGCTTATTGAAGCGTGACTGAAATGTCAGGTGGTCACTGATATGCGTGTGGGTATTAGCACAATATGAAAAAAGCATCATACAGTTGATATTAGTGAGCAAATTATTGCAATTCTTACTGCACAATTTAAATTGTTATTTTTCTTTGTTTTTAATGTGCTCATTCAACCGTGAAATTACGTGAATTGTGTGTAAAAACTATTCAACACACGAATTCAACCTCAATTGACAGAAATTACCGCAAGAAACATGTCAAATCGGCCATTTTGGTAATTTTCACCCGTGTTCAATCAACCATGAAATTTTGCGCACAAGTCACATTGTACAATAAGAAGCACATAAATTATACGTTGCATGCATTTTTATCCTGGAAAATTGAAATTTGTTTCGATATCACCAAATCAAAGTTGCAAAATTGGCCTTGTGAACTTCAAAAAGTGACCATTTTGACTTTAAGTCATGCTCACTCAAGCGTGACCAAGTGATATCCACTGAATTTCACATGAAAGGTAGCCGAGAAATACAGCTACATAATCATGTATTCAGATTTCCTCAAAGGTTCCTGATTCAATAATTACAGAGGTTTGTTTTAGGGGAACTTACTTTTTGTTTAGTGTTTAGTTCACTTTATTGGGCATCCTCTTGAATCAGATATTTATTCAAGGTAACAAAATGATGTGCTACAATACATATGTTTTGTATGATTTGCACACAAAAGTGTCTATATTGATATTAATGCCATGTGTCTACTTTCCCCCTTAAATGACTTCATGTAAAACATTCTTTGCAGTGTGAAATGTAGTGTGATCAGCCAGGTAATAATGAATAGTGATATAATGTGTTCACCACTGTCTATAGGTTGGATTACAGGGAACAGTGGGACAAGGATTTCCTGAAATATCTCAAAAAACTTGATGAGAAGAAACCAGTCATCATCTGTGGGGATATGAATGTCGCTCATGAGGAAATTGGTAAGAAAACTCTGCAGTTTGCACCAACAGGCTGTTTGTGGAGACAGCATTACTGAATTGTGATTGAGAGACTTCGTAAAACGTCCAACTTGTGACAGTTTTCTTTTTCTGACTTGAATGAGCCATCACAAGCCAGCTCTATCATAACCTTGTAACATAGAACAAAGCAAAGTGATAATTATGTTTTGGATAAAAAATCAGTCCCCTAGTGATTGGTTGAGAGAGCTTTACATGATCATAATGATTATGTATTTTCAGCTATTTCAGAATGATGGCTTGTCTCGCACTTTATGGTATACTATTTAGAAAATGATGTCATTGTTTATGACAATATTTTCCAAATAGGGCACTGTTTGCAAAGTGAGATGTCACAAAGCAATCCTGACATCATACACTGCTTCGTACTGTCACTCGAAATGTAACAATTTCTAACAAAACAATTGTGACATCACAAAGCGATCGTGACATCGTACACTGCTTTTTACTGTCA
This sequence comes from Diadema setosum, assembly GCF_964275005.1. Classification (NCBI taxonomy): domain Eukaryota; kingdom Metazoa; phylum Echinodermata; class Echinoidea; order Diadematoida; family Diadematidae; genus Diadema; species Diadema setosum. Next base: position 35,031,855 of record NC_092703.1, read on the forward strand.
CTCTGAAATTAACAACTTCTATCATTCTATCAAAACAATTGTGACATCACAAAGCAAGTCTAACATCGCAGGCTTCTTTGCACTGTCACTCTGTGATGTGTAATGATTTCTCACAAAACAATTGTGATATCACAAAACAAGCCTGACATTGTGCACCTCTTCAGGTCACTGTAGGATCCCTCCTAATTCTAATGTCAAGTTTCGGGTTAGAAGTATTGGCCCCGGTGCCTCCAACAGAACTCTTCACTTCAGGTTTGCACCCCCCAGTGAATAGTACTATATTGGAGTCACCTCTGCCCATAGTTTTAACCAGAAACTCTCAAGGCAAAGTTTATATGTATATTATTTCAAGACCACATAGTGATACTAAGCCGTAGAGATTGTCTTTCCTCTTGTCTTAGTTACTGAAGTAAAGGAAAGCCTTGAAGGAATTCCAAGATAATTCCTGTTTAGCATAAAGTATAACTTAAAAAAAAAAAAAAAAAAAATTAAAAACACACTTTAACTACCTTACAGATACATCTTCAACATTCTTCAAAAGGAGACAGGCCATTGGATGTTTATTCTTCTCTTTGTTAGTTTGTGAGCGATATCAGTGACTTTTTTTGACATGTTTGATATTGAATGTTGAGTTTCAATGCAGTCTTGGAGCAGGAGACATAACCCTTGAAATAAATCAGTTTTCTATTTATCGTTCCTATGAACTATCAAATCTGTTTCACTCTTTAGATCTGAAAAACCCCAAGAGCAACCGCAACAAGACCCCGGGGTTCTCTGACAAGGAGCGTGAGGGTTTCAGTAATCTCCTGAATGAAGGCTTCGTGGATTCCTTTCGACATCTCTACCCAGACAGAAAAGATGTCTACTCATTTTGGACCTACATGGGAAACTGTCGGGCAAAGAATGTGGGATGGTAAGATTGAGCGAAAAGAAGCAGAAGTTGACCTCAGCTTTACATGTCAGTGAAATATTATTTGTGATTGTACTAATTGAAGGAGAGTGGCTAGTTTTGTGGTTGGATCATGTGTAGCTACCTTAAACCTGACACAAAATAGCATTGAGTCTTGAGTCTATTTTCCCCGCCACAAAGACCATGCCATTATGTGAAATTGTAAAAGTCCTTGGAATTTACTCATATGAAAACATCAAGTTCTTTTTTCACCTGCATTAAATTTGTAGTATAGAGAAAGTGAAAATCACCAGCTGATAGCATGACTGTTTCATTTTGTCTAAAGCAGATGGGACCCATGGTATACATGTGTGCTGTTCATTGTGGGTTTTTTTTTTTGTGTGTGTGTGAGTGTGAATTCGGGTCAGTGAATGTTGTTTATGTAAGTCTGTACATTATTGTTATCCATGCAGCACTTCTATGTCATTTGGCTGGAAGCTTTGTGGTATGTAGATGTGTGTGTGTTATCTTATCTTGTTAATTTGTTTATTCCCACATGGCATTTGTTGCCGGAATTGATTAACACTAATTGTACTGTTTATGGTTTACTCACCCAGGCGACTGGACTATGCTGTGGTGTCCAAGGCTTTAGTACCCAAACTGTGTGACCATGCTATGAGGACACAGACTTTTGGGAGTGACCACTGTCCGATTGTGGTCTATCTGGCCATGTGATCTTCAGTGACCGACGAGTCAACCTATATCTCATCAACTTGATCCTCCTCATCACCATCTTCCAGTCATGGCTGTCCTCCAGCTCACCATTGTCATCTTGTCATCATTACCGTGGTTACTCTGTCCATCGTATTGTCTCATCACCATCTTCATCACTATTTAAATTATCCAACTGCTAAGAGTACTATAGTCAATTGATACTACCGATTTTTCACCACAACATTCTCATGCTGTGGCTTTGATCTGTATGGAAAAAAAAACAAACAAACAAACAAAAAACACACACACCATAATTTTAGGGTTTTTATTTGGGGGGTGGGGATTTTGATCATTGATTTTTTTTTTTCTTTTTGTAATTGTGTATACAAAACTAAACCCAAACATATTGCATGTTTGTGTAAATGTGAACGTTGATATTAGTACTCTGCCTTTCAGTTGAAACATTTCACATTTTGCCATGCACCACATCTTAGAGCAAATGGTAATGTGCTGACAGGAATTTAATACAGATTATTTCAGTGACTGAGCATTCTTCTTGATAGCAAATTAGTTTGATGAATTTTAATACACTTGTCTGCATATAATTGGCCCAATATTGTGTTCATGCTACTGAGAAAACTCATCTCCAATCCATCTTTATTCTCGAGAGGTGATCCCTTCTAATGTGGGCAAAATGACAGTTAAGTCCACAGATTGTAATTAATTTCAGATTGCTAACTCTCATTTTGTTGCTTTGTTTTTGGCACTATACCGACAGTGACCAGTGGGTGTGTAGGTTTGTCTCCTGTAAGCTGTAGCAGTTGCTGGGGTACTCGGGTTTGGATTTCTGTGTCAAGTTCAGTCCAACAAAATACATAAATATAGCTTTATCAGATGTGATTTCTTTCCCTTTTTTGTTGTTGTAATGAACAGAAACAAAATGCAAACTGCAATTTTGTTTTTCCTTTCTAGGTAATTTGCAGATGATTTGACTCTTGATTGCAGACAGTTAATGTGATCTAAAACATAATAAAATCAGGATATTAGCTATTTCAGATTGAGTGAAATAAATACTTGCACCATTGCATCCTTTAGTTGCTGTTTAAGTCAGTGTTCAAGAATACTCATTATCATGGATACTTTGAGGACAAAGTTCATGTCAGCTAGTAATAGGTAAGAAGGTATGAGGGTGAATGACATGTACATTTACAGCAATCAGTTCATTTGTTTCTATAGATACGTGGCAGTTATTGGAAGTGCTACATGTGTATCTTCATCGTGTTAGCGTGAGAAAGAAGGAGATAGCTTTGAATGATGGCTGCTTCTATTTAGCATGTACAAGTTCGATTTTTGAGCTACTGCTTATAGTAGTCTTCACATGACACACTATAGAAAGCTGTTAAGATAAGATTGTATTTCTTTGTAGATCCATTGGTATCAATACTGTATTGGGTAACTTGTGTCTGCACAGGAAATGATGAAGTATTTATGGTGTGTACATCTGTAAGCTGTCCACAATTATTACGTGGATATTCTATTTTGGGCCATTATTGCACCCTCATTTATGATGAACATAAATTTGAAGTAAAGGATGTATTTGTGTATCACTGGGATTATCTTATTAGAGACTGTCTCAGCTAAATGTATACTTTAAAAACCCACATCCCCATAAATGCAGAGTACTTCAGAATATTATTGTCAAAGCACCATGTGATGTACAAAACGTTTGTTTACGTCAAATTACTGATGGAAACTCAGTTTAAAAAAGGTTATCTTGGGGACAAAGAAATTGCACTGATTTCATCCAGTATTTGGGATCAGTACCAATTCAAATAAGAGGAAAATTCCACTGTGACCAAGGAGAACGGTTTGTTGAGTGATGAATTTTAGTGTGTTAGGTATCTTAATACCGAGGTAATATAAGCTCACACATATCATAATCAACATCATAATCAACATAAGTTGATTATAATCAACATTATAATCAACATAAGTTGATTATGATGTTGTCAACTGAAAGTTTGTTGTAGCAGTGGCACAAATGCATATGTTTTGCTTTTTTTTTATGTCTGGAGTATTACACCCATGTGACCAGCCTTGTAGAAATGACATTGATGTACAGAAATTAGCAATCAATCAATATTGACAATATTGGATGATTTTGACTTGTCATAAAGCTGTAGAACCTTACCTGTACATTGTCCAGTGGAAAAATGTAAGACCCTTCAGACTCGGCCATCATGCTGTATGTGACCGATTCTTTCTCAGTCCATGTAGAATTAGTTGTGATCATCATCAGTCAGTAATCATCCTTCATGGATTATTTCTAATTGGTACTTGTAATTGAGAGGATTGTTGTAATCCCTTGGCACATGTACTTTGTACTGGAGGATACTTTGGATGTAAAAGGGTTATGTACTCCGCAGCTGTTGCCGCCATGTCACATTTTGTGTGCAAGAATGGCCACGTTTCTAGACGAATCATTGCCAAATTTAGTATTGAGGTGTATCATAGCTGCCTGTTCTTTTTGTTGATAGCGCCCTCACTTGTTCTGTCTTTATTCACAAGAAGCTTGATTTTGAGGATCTGCTCTTGTGCACTCTAGTAGCCACATTTCTTGAAGGATTTTGATTTCTTTTTTAATACAGATGTTTATTGTAGTGAAATCAGGTTATAATGTATGGCAGAGACTTAGCCCTTGCAACAATTCTGGGGATACATAGTTTTTGTTGCATGACAATGGACATTTCTAGTGCTTGTATGACATGAACAACGATAATCACCTTTCATTATGATTGAAGAGATGAGAATTCAGTCTTAGAAATAATCGCCAGCCTGGTGATGGTATCATGTCAAGTCAACTAGAGAGTCACTCTCCATTTGAGATGATACATTGCAGTTTGCCATCATTAACATGGCACAATTGTCAGAAAATCATATGGATTGTAAAAATGTGGACAGACGTGGACAATTCTTGTAAATATCTGCCCTGTGAAAATTGTAATTCAATTCATTGAAATCTGTACACCACCCTAAGTTGGTAAATGTACTGCCCTTGATCCACTCTTCTCCATTGGATATGTCACCAAAGTCTACAAAAATGCCAATTCCCCATGTTTGTTTGTTTGTTTTTTTTTTATCAGGTGGTTGGTGACAAATCATTGTGCATGCTTTGTAAACAGAGTTGGCTCAACAACTCTCCCTATTTCCAACAAAATGTGTTTGATGACCTGCTAAAAAAAAAACCTAAACAAACCAAACCAAACAAGCAAAAGAAATGGCATGATGCACCCATGACATCACAGTTACCATCTCACATGGGCAGAGTAAAGACTTCCTGAAATTAACTAAACTTGGACATTGTGTCTTGGATTTGTTGTCCATTTACATGGGTGGTAGTTTGGCTCAGTGGGTACCGCGTGTGCCTCCCAATCCAAATGACCCAGGTTCGATTCCCGAGTCCAGCTGAACAATGTTGTGTGCAAGCATTCCTTCCACTCTAGTAAGAGGCAAAGCACTCTGTCCCTCAGATAGGACATTAAATAGAGATCCCGTGTGTGAGAGAGAGTCACAACCCATGCACGTAAGATCCCACTTCATTCATTCATTGTAATGAACAGGGTGCTATTAACCTTAAAAAGAAGGGGGGGGGGGCCTAAAAGCCCCCCCCCTCGACATTTCGCGCGATTACTCTGCAACACGCAATGCTCTCGCTGCGATGCTCTGTGACTTTTTTCTTTCGAGTTTCCCGCACATTTTGACACCAAATTTGTGATGCCCGGGGGTACGGTTATGAAGTTACATCATTTTTTGTACATGCACGTGAGGCCAAAAATGGCTCAAAAATGTGATTTTGTGTACAAAGTCGATGCAAATTGAGGTTTTTCACATGGTTCATATAAATATGTTTATTTTTACTCTCAATAGCTAAAATTAATTTGTTTTAGGAGTATTATGCTTCAAAAAGTGTCTGCCACAAATTTTGTTAAAAAAACAACAAAAACAAAAGGTCAAAAAAATAATGAAATACATAAGAAATTCATAAAACAATAAAATAAATAAGAAATTAATTTTGATACCGAATTTTTATTCAAGTACATTTGCTAAGAATGCCACAAAGAATAATTAGACCAAAAATGAGCACTTTTGGAGCTTTATTTACTGATTTAGATCAAAGAGTGATTTCTCGCATAAATTAGCATAATTAATCAAAATAAAATAAAGAAGACTATTTTGGAAAATTTAAATATACGATCTTGTAGATTACATCGCACACTACCATTGTACAAATTTCTGTGGCAATCGCGCAATCCACGGCCGAGATCTTTAAGGGGGGCCCTTTAGCCCCCCCCCCCCCCGTCTTTCGAACCACCAAAATAGCCCAGTCTTTTTAGGGGTGGCCCACCTGCCTACCAATCCACACATGATCATTTTTATGATGGGCTGCATAGCCCTTTGAAATAAAGAGAAAAGATACATTTTAAGCTGGTGGTGATACCTTGAACTTCTGCATTTAATGAATTCACATTGTATTTTGCAGAGGACTCTCTTGTCATATCTTAAAGGTGCATAGTCCTGGTAGTGTAGAGGGCGCTGTTGATGATACTGTCGATCACCGTTAGCATTGATACGAAGATTGCCGAAGTTGAGCTGTCATCAAGAGTAAAGCGCGTAGGTGTTGCTAAGTAACGTTGCCTTCGTTGTCTTCTCTGCGCATCACGCAGTCTGTAGTAATGCCAAGGTGCATGCATATGTGCTTCTTATTATGACATCACAAAAGAAGTTTGCTAAAGCTGTCATCCCCCTCAGCCGAATCATGAGCCGAACTGTGATCGGACCACTGACTACAGTGGATCGGACTTCTTCGGACTTGGGGAAGTGGGCCAAAGCGTAAGCGCCAAAGAGGAGTCGATAGCATAGGTCTCTATTGGAAACTTGCGCCGTGCTCCCACATACGCAGTTGACTAAAACACCGGGACCATGCACCTTTAAATCATTATCGTTTTGTTTCACTGTTACTTGGTATACAACTGTCAGTCTACTTAGGCTATTAAGTGCATGTTGAGGTTTTGGTGGTTTGTTTTAATGTGACTGTGTAACCCTATATGATGAAGTCTATGTTCTAAACATGAAAATTACTGTTTGTGTACCTTGATCATTGTCAGTGGGACTATGTACAGAAGTGTTATGTGGATTATGAAAAAAAAATAATGTCCACTAGGTAGAAATGTTTTTGAAACATTGTAGAAATAAATTTCATATTGTTTTGTAACCTTTGGTTCACAGTGATTGAAGTTATTTCTATGTTGTTTAGATACACCTTGGACTAAGAATGGGGCCTGATGTCCTACAGGTAGTGAGTGGCATGTTTGAACCCAAAGGAGCCACAGTGCTTCTGACTTGCAGTGTGATTCCCCTGGGCACTGCAAATTGCCACAAGTCCAGTCATGACAGAAGGGCCGATAAAATTTTTATCATCGACTCTAAGGGTATACAGTCCCTTAGTATGGCGTAGTTTAATACCATCTCAAAAAACAACACAAGGTGGATATCAGAGCACAATACGGTGCACTCGCGTTATAACAAACACAGTTATAAAGAAATTCCGGTTGCTACGAAGTAAAAAATCAGGCGGCAGCATTATCCATTCCATGTACTTTTATTGTTTGTTTGTTCGGTTATACACGTAACTAAATTTCGATATAACGAAAGAAAACTGCTCGTTCTGAGGACTTTGTTATTATGGGAGTCCACCGAGACTGGCAAACCCTGTTAAAGATACTGTAGCTAAGACTGCAAGAATTTTCTCCCGACAAAATCCCAAGACAGACACCCAGAATTGGCACATGTATGACTACAGATGGTCATGATATACAGTATTAAGCCCCACTTGCAGGAGAGATACATCTTCGCGCACATCAAGTTGGAGTCTCCCGTTTGCTAGGGGTTTCAATCGGGAGAATCTCTAGATCAGGTGCTTGGGGTTAGAATCTCTGTCATAGCCAAAGAATCAGTCCTAACTATTAGGATCCTCTCCTACAACCATGTGCATAAATTGTCCTACATGCTACAGACATGAAACATGTAGTGGCAGCCAACCTAGCCATAATCAAATCTAAAGGGACCATTAAAAATTCTTTAACTTGCATAAATTTTTACTCACACAATAGAGTTTGACCCTTTGTGTGCTTTGAGTAATGTTTAGCACAGAAAACCTCATAGCACTGAACACACTGTTTGAGATCCCTGGTACAATAAGGGTTACAAATGTTTACATCTATCAAGGAGAGAATTTTTCTTCATACATGTACCTTGGCCAATTTTTTGACTTGTGGAATGTTGACTGAATATAGCCTGCACTATATGCCACGTTTGTGGGTTTGTGTGTGTGTGTGTGTGTGTGTGTGTGTGTAACATGTATGAGATGCTTGGTTCTGAATGTTTTAAGCTGATATTGAGAAGTACTCCATCTCACTTCCTGTTTTATTTTGCAATTGCCTGACAAAGCAAATACATGTAACAGGAATAATGACAATTTTACAGGTAAAATCCTCATGTGCACTATCAAAATCTTTTGGTATGTTTCTGAAATTAGCTGGAGTTCTGCATGGACATGCCATGTCTATGCTGATTGATGTGCATTAAAATCTGTATCTGGGAAAATCTTGCAATAAAATTTTGTTCAGTGGTAGTTCAAATGGGATTTGCCTGAACAGGGGCCTGTTTCATAAAGATTAATCTTACGATTGATCTTACCACTAATGAAATTCAAAACAGTTGCACTTGATATGCTATCAAATCTGTGCTTTACAAAAAGCACAGGTATTTTTCTAAAACAAACTTACGATCAGTATTGATCATATGTGCAATTCACCGAGTTAGGCTTGATATATTGAGTGTAAATCAATCTAAACCCCGCTCTTTATGAAACAGGCCCCTGGAATGATAGACAAAAGTGTGGGTGGTTTACATGTGGCTATGTAAACACACACAGAGACAATAACTCTGAACCATTCTTCATTTCATCTCTTCCTGTATTGATAGGTTTGATCAATACAGGTATTTTACAAATGGAAGACACACACTTTTACATTCCCCATGTTAGTCTCATTTTATTACAATAGCATGATAGTACAAACAGCTAGCATAAATGAATTCCATATACCATAGAGAAATTAGAAGGAAGAAAGAAACAAAACAAAATCCATTGAACAAGCACGCAAGCAGTGGTATGTTAAGACTTGCACTACAGACATAAGTGGCTGTTTCTGGTTATGACCATGGATGGCGTGTATCAAATGACCTGGTGAGTATGAAAGAGGATCGCTCTGTGTGTGTTCACATCACACATTATACTAGGCTAGTTGAATGCTGTGCATCGGTCTTGCACCGTAGAATGTACAATGCACATTATTACAGCACACTATGTATACAGATATATACTGGCTATAAAAAAAAAGAAACAAAAGATGAAAATGTTCAGAAAATTACAGGTTGCACTGAAAATTGCATTTGCATTTATAAGATGTACACAGAATCTGGAGCATTCTCCTATCATATCCCCTGGAGGAATAGCTGGCAGTCCATGTAAACACTTCATACCTTCTAGGGGAAAATTGTCCCTCAATGATGAAAATGTTAGGGCTCTACCTGTACTTGTCGGTAACTAAGATGCCTGAGATTACTTGACTGACTGGTGAGAACCATTATATCTGGCTAGACAGTGTACTTCCTCATACCAGAAACCAATACAAGATTTTGTTTAGATGAGTAATCTGACCTATCTCAAGTTGATGATTATTTTAAGGAAGGCATTTTATGAAGCACTAGTAGAGAGGTATTGTATTCACAAAAATATGCAAGCAAATGAGAAAATTAAAAAGTCATTAAAGCTTTGGATTTGATTAACGCTGTCCAGAGAGGAGATGGCCAAAGTAGATAAGATTAGACAGTGACAGAATAGTGTCAATAATTCTGTAGGTATTTGAATAAAATGTTGGAAAGATCAGATTTTTTTTTCTTTGCTCTATTTGTCAAGATTATTTATCATCATCTAGCACTTTAAAATGAATGAGAATGGACTGATCAAATCACAGGGCCCAGACTAGATGATAAAATGACCTACCCTCAAATAATCACTACACAACAGCATCTAAATATGAGGCGAAACACTTGTGAAAAAGAATGCAATGTTCTAGGAACCAACATAATATTCGATGACTCTGTCAAACTAGTTACATTTTATTGCTTAAATCAACATATCAACATTAACTTGTATAAAGAAACATAAACTCAATATAGCATACTACTTTATGTAACTTACAACATCTGGTACCACTAATTGTTTTGGCTATGAAGATAAAGTAAAAAACAAAACAAAATGTACGCCATAAAAGTTAATTGAATTAGGGTAATTATGATAATTTATGAGAAACTATTCTCTGCTCATCGTTGGTATAAACACTGAGTGCACCTATTACAATCAAGTTTAGTCTTGTGATTATACTTGTCACTATGAGAGACTTGACAAGCATCCTATGGAGCCCAGTGTGAGATGACTGATCACCCCATGAGGCATTCTTTACCTTTTGTGATCTCTCCCTTAAGTGGATATTGTCTTTTTCAACACATGAAAAGTGACCACTATTACTTCATTATTCATATTAAACCATTCCACATTAATACTCTTGTGAAAATGGAACCTTTTTGAAAAAGAAAAGGGTAAAAAACAGGTTGTTCTCTTGTTATTCAGTCTAAAGGGCAATTTTTCTGGTAGATGATTTAGATTCACTTACTATCACGTCTCTTCGTAGACTAAGCCACAAAGATATTCATGAATGTGTTGTCAGGTTGGATAAGATGAGTTCCTTTTCTACAATCAAAGTCTGTAGTACAACAGGCAAAATAGATCAACCTCCTTTTAAGCCTTGTTTCCAGCCCTTGGCAGAGTGTCAACATGGGGTCAATTCAATTCAAGTCAATGACAGAATAGCATGCCATGTGTTTCACAGGCAAGGACAAAATTAGCAGAAAAAAAAATATGTTGGTAGGTGCCACAAACACATCTGTTATCTGTGTGTTCAACTAAATAAATGAAATAGACAATTTCTACTCAGTGGATCTACACTAACATATCAAGTCCTGACTAATCACAGGTCAGGAAGGCCATGCTCTCAACAGATTGTGAAAGTGCAAGAAAATGACAAGTACGCTTGATGAACGTGTCTATGTCTGTTTGAAGCTGCACAGAATTTAAGAAGGACTAAGATTATGATATTTAGGCTTAAAATGGTCAAATAACAGCTCCACTCATGGAAAATACAAATACATTGAATAACTGCAAATATATGAAATATCTTCACAAGCCAATATCATGATCAAAAGCAAAATATATGTTTAAATGGGTTTTCAGCTTATTTATGTCTCTTATAAAATAACACTAAGAAGAACACACAGGGAAGTAACTTTAAGTCTATATTACAAGAACAACAGCTGGAAGCATGGCATACATGTATGGTAATACACAGTGTAGACATTTTGTAGTCAATTTATATACATGCCTTGTTAATGCATGAATACAGAGAGTAGAGAGAAGAGAGAAGAATGGGTGTAGAGGATGGTATGATTGGAAGGGGGAGGGGGGAGGGGGAGGAGGGGTCTGATTCACACCTCCCTGGTATGTAGGGGGGGGGGGTGATTCACACCCCCGTGGTACGATGAGGGTGGCTGACTAGTCACAGTAATGGCAGAGACAAGGGAGTACAAGCTTTTTCATGCAATCTTAGTATGAAAGGTGTTAATACTGTATCAATCCCCCATTCACACTAGGTTTTGTTCATTGGACTAGTTCCACACATTTGAATCTTACACCTAAAAAAATTAAAAATAAAAAATAAAAAAAATTACCTTCACTGTTGACACAAGAGTGGACAGAAATTTTCAAGCACACAATGCCCTGCTTCCCATATGGCCAGACTCAATTATGATTGCAGCTATTTGTTCTCATGAAAACCTTGTACTTAGAAAAATAGTCAAATATTCACTTTTCTGCTTTAAAGTAAAAATACCTCCTCAAATTCTGGCTCTAGAAATAAATTTGTTGAAAATTATCAACCTTTGATATTATTTCTTTTTTCCTCAGAATTAACTAAACTCCATAGCATTTGTTTGTGCAATTAATACTCTGTATGTAGTTGGTGCCTCTTTTGCCTCCCATACTTCATCTGAGTAATATATGTAGCCTTTCAAGATTTGGTCTACATGATGATGTGTGATTGTTTACAGGCAATAGAATACAACAGCAGATTTTGGTAAGACTACTCTTTCATGTAGACTGAATGTCCACAATATATTTGCCGTACGTAATGCTGTCGCCAGCATCAACTATAAAACCTGCATGGGCAACATTTTAATGTTTTTGTTTCTTCTCTTCCATAAAAGGTTTTGCCTGCTTCAGCTATCATATCAGTTAGAATTGTATATTAGTGAGTGTGCAAGCAGCATGTAGATGCATATGTGTGTAATAACAGTGAAAACTTCAGTATGTGAACAGACTAATACTCCTGTCTTTGTGTAACATAAAACTCTTTTGACTTCCTAAAAAAGTTACACATCTCTTTCAACGATTACAGGACAAACTAAACAGGATCAAACTGATATATATATATATATATATATATATATATATATATATATATATATATATATATATATGGAAATTACATGAATTATCAAACATGTGAAGACCAATGGGCATTACCATTACAAGATGTATCTTGCTTCTGACTCACTTTCTCTGTAATGTACAAAATTCCTTCCAAAAAGATTCACCAAAATGTGTAAATATAAGTTTGTATTTACAATACAATTCATAATCAAGATACATACTTTATATTTCACAAAATTTACATAGAAAGTTACATAAACATACATTAGATTTACTGTCTTTTTTCCTTAAATTCAATTTGATGAGAGTTCTCAATATTTTCCAAGAGTTAAAAATAATCATTTCAACATACCCAAAATAAATGAAGCTGAGCAGTTTCCCACTCAGTGAGACTATATTCCTCTACTGATCTTTGCAGGTTCCAAAAAATTCTCAGCACGAAGATCAAGCTTTTATATATTCACATTTGTGTGCATCAGACTTTGAGAAAAAGGACTGCATGAAAACACTCTTCAAATACATGAATTACGTGTACTTGTATGCTGACACTGATGTGCCACTAATTCTACTTTGCAATGCACTCCATCTCTGCTTAGCTTTCTACCCTACACGTTTCAAGTGCATACAAGGCAGTTATCTGATGGGATACTATCCCATAATATCACAGAATTGTATGTGAACAAATATGCAGGAAATATCACCGTCATTGCAATAGTAAAAGCAGTGATAGAATAAGTGACACATCCACAATTACAGTGACAGCTTATTACATGCCTAGGATAAAATGCTTCATTGAATATGTTCTGGTTCCACCCCAGTCCAGGATGAGAGGTTTTACAGTTTAGTTTTAATGGCCACTCTACAACATGCAAAATGATGTCATTCAAATGCATGAGACCTGTCACTGTGAATGCTTGAGAATGCGTGTTATACCCACACAGAGGCTGTTGTGTGTCTGATGAAAGACTAATCCATAGTGACATGAATGTGGGCATGAGACGATATCACTGTAGGCTGGTGTGTAGAGTGGAGGCTGTCACACGTCTTAGTCTTCATCTGACCACTCTGCTTCATAGTCACTGGATACTTGGCTGTCCTCTTCATCTGAGCTGAGCTCTACTGCAATACGTCGTCTCAGGATGGCCTCCACACTGTTGGGTGCTGGCTCACTGTGACGCTGCTTTTCTTCCTGGACCTCCACCTTCCGTAGCTTCATACCTGCAATGGTGACATCACAATATAGAGGATCAGAAAAATGTGTGCTTTTATTAAAGCCTGAGTTGGTACCCACCCACAAATGCCCAAATTTCCCCACCAAAAATTAAGAAAAAATAAAATTCAACAAGAACAATTTGTGTGTAGGTGATATGTGAAATAAAATATACCATCATCATGCTCAAGTTACCAGTTCAGTGTAACAAATGTTTGTTTTATTTCAAGGGTAAATGGACGATACATTTAAATCTCCAAAGCATAAGCATTCTTGTTTAACTTAACTGAGAGCTGGACTGAAGTTTTTGAGTGAGAATCCTTGAAAGAACAGGTTGACATGCCCCATAACAAGCTCCACCTTTCAGGATATATGGTTATTGTCAAGCTGAATTGCAAGCATTATCATAGTTCTGCTATGTTCCATGATGATGACAATTGCAGGAGTGATCCTGGTATACTGAGTGTAGGTATTGGATGATTCTACACAAGTATGTACATCTTTGATGAACATGAAACCACCCTCCCCCACCCTCCCTCTCACCCTCGCCCCCCCCCCCCCCCAAAAAAAAAAAAACCAAACAAACAAACAAACACACACACAAACTAGAAATGTTGCTATGGTGACTGGTACGCCCCTGCTATATTGCACTATTCTCCCAATGCTTCTGCAGTACATCCAGACAATGTGTGACACCAGTTTTATATAAGTGAACTGACCTTTGACCCCCTTGGACAACATCTTTCCCCAAAGAAGCATTGTATAGCGATGAGTGTATATTTCAGCTTCAATCAAATGTACAAAGTAAGTCATTTCAAGAGTATGTAGAAAATAGTGTGATTTCAGCAGTAAATAGAGTAATTTTAGCATTTTAACCTCACCTCTGACACCTTTTACTCAACTAGTTGATAGGCACAGGATTCGTCCACTCATTCAAACATATGCCAAGTTTCATTTGGATACCTCAACTAGTATTTAAGTTAATACGTCATCCACAAAATTGATTACGGACAGACAGACAGACGACCTGAAAGTATAAATGTCTCCTGTGATACTCCAGCGCACAAAAATTCATACAAAATGAGCACACATCTTTTTTACTACAGTTTTGAGTTTCTGTCTGTCAGGCTCAAAATATTTTGATATTTAGCAGCTTTAGTGTGAGTAAGCTATCTGACAAGGTGTCTGAGAATGAAAAAGGTAAAAATAAAATTCTAACTGGGCAAAGCTCTGACCTTCTTTGATGGCTGCCAGTAAATCACTCCTTGGATCACTGGCCTGAACAGGTGGTGGTCTGTTTGGCGAGTTGACGGCTGGTGTCTCCGAGTTCAGTGATGGTGTCTGTGGGGCTGCAGGAAGCTGAAAGCTTGGTGCTGGGCCTGGTGGTGGTGGTGGTATTGGGACGTTGTTTTGCGCAGGTGCCTTATTCTGTATACCTCCAATGGGCGGTGGAGGGGGTGCGGCTGGACCCCCCAAAGGAGGCGGGGGAGGGGGAGGAGGAATGTTGTTTGGAAGAGGCTGAGCCGAGACAGGTGGTGGAGGTGGTGCAGGAACTTGGTTGTTGACTGCCATAGGTTGTGGGGGAGGGGGAGGAGGCGGTAGGTCATTCGATGCGATGCTGGAGTGACCAGATGTTGCTGAGCTGAGGGAGTTGTGGTGAGGCACATCAGGTGGAGGAGGTGGCATGTTGTATGGGATCTGAGCTGCCGGCTGCTGTTGCTGGCTGGCTGGCCGAGCGGGTGCGGGTCTGACCGGTCTAAGCACCACATCTCCATTCATGGGTTGCTGGCCCGGTAAGGGCTGCTGTGAAGCAGGGGGTGGTGGAGGTGGTCCCTGGGCCGGCGGCCCATGGGAAGCTTTCTTTCTCTGTGTCTGCCCATTGATACCAGAGTCGTCAGAGGGTGTACTGGAAATGATTGAATCCGAGTGTGTAATCCTTGGCTTGTTTTGGTCATGATCAATCTCATTGGAAGAGACATGACTGTTTGATATACTTTGTGATGGTCTTTTGTCTGCAAACTCCACTCCACCAGCATACATCTGATAGCGAGCCTTACGCGTATTGACTGGGACCTTTGGCTGCTGGCCTTTTTCTGCTGCAGGCTTTTTCTGTTGTACAAAGAAAAGAAAGACAAAGATGATGAAGAAGAAATAGAACTGATAAACAAATGCAAGTCTCATAATAGCATCAAGACCTACTTGAACGGTAAAATGAATGAACTTCATGTGACAAATGTTTCCCTTACACGGACAACAAATAACTACTTTCAGTAAATAAATGATACCAAAGCTAGAAAAGTGTATTACAGATGGTACTTTCAGTGTCTTTAGTATCAAAAAGAAAGCACACTATTGTGTCACAGTATCTTATCATATACATTTACATTTACTCTTGTTACAATTTTTTTTTTCAAACACTGTTCTCAAAACACTACCCTTTGTGCCAAAATTTCATGCTACTCAATTATAGTGAAACTTAGTGAAACAATTGACACAGATTTTAATATGGAGCAATGAAGGCTAAGAGCTAAGATCAGACATGGTATGCTTTCACACCTGCCCATAAATGTGTTTGGGTTTGTTTGTTTTTTTTCTCCTATAGAGGTTGACCTACTTTATACTACAGTCAAACTCGGATACCTCGAATTCGTCGGGACTGAAGAAAATGGTTCGAGGTACGCGAATTTCGAGGTACGCGTACGTCGAATTTTCTTCGACTTATCCGATGTTTATCGATGTTCGACGTTTATCGATGTACAACATGGTGTCTGTTACAGTGCCTGCTGATTATTTGCATGCTTGTCAACTGGAATTGAATAAACTTTTATATGAATGAATTGAGTGAAAATTGGAAATGAAATCAAGATTTCAGAAATAAAGATTTTGGTGGCCCGATCGCGCCACCAAAAAAAAAGAAAGAAAAGTCGGATGTTTGCCTTTACTTTTGAAATGAACAGCGGTAACAATCGGCTCCGTAAGATGCTAAAATAAATGTCAGAGGTTTGCGTTTAATTGTGGAAATGAATGACGGTAATATTCGACTCGGTATGATACTAAAATAGATGTCGGATGTTTGCTCATACTTTTGGAAATGAAAAACGATAAGACTCAGCTCCGTATGGTGCTAAAACTAATGTCAGATATTTGATTTTGCGTTCGGAAATGAATAAGGATAACATTCGGCTCCGGAAGACGCTGAAATAAATGTCGAATTTTTGCTATGACGTTTGGAAATGAAAAACAATAACATTAAACTCCGTACGATGGTTAAATAAATGTCGGATGTTTCCTTATACTTTCGAAAGGAAATAGCAATATTATTCGGCTCCGGAAGATGCCAAAATAGATGTCAGATTATCGTTTTTATGTTCGGAAGTGAATAGCAGTAATATTCTGCTCCATCATGTCCATACGATGCTGAAATAACTGTCTGATGTTTGCTTTTAAATTTCGAAATGAATATCAGTAACATTCAGCTGCGTTTAATGGTACAATTAATGTTTGATGTTTGCTTTGACGTTCGGAAAAGAGTAACAATAATATTCAACTCCTTACGATGATAAAATAAATGCTGGATGTTTGCTTTGACGTTCGAAAGTAAATTGCAATAACATTTAGCTCCGGAAGATGCTAAAATAAATGTCGAATGTTTGCTTTGATGTTTTGAAATGAATAACAATAATATTCAACTCGGTACGCTGATAAAATAAATGCCGGATGTGTGCTTTTACATTCGAAAGTAAATGTCAATAACATTCAGCTCCGGAAGATGCTAAAATACATGTCGAATGATTGCTTTTACGTTTGGCATGTTTGGAAGTGAATAGCAGTAACATTCTGCCCCATACGATGATAAAAAAATATTGGATATTTGCTATGGTACATTTCGAAATAAATATCAGTAACATTCAGCTATACGCTTGATGGTCCAAAATGTCTGATGTCTGCCTTGACGTTCAAAAATGAAAAACAGTAACATTCGGCTCCGTGCGATGATAAAATAATTGTCAGATGATTCATTTCACTGTCGGAAGTGGACAGCAGTAACATTCGGCTCCATTCGATAATGAAATAATGTCGGATGTTTGAAATGAATAACGGTAATATTCTGCTCCGTACGATGCAAAAATAAATAACAGATTGTTGCTTTAACATTTGGAAATGATTAATGGCATTAATCCGCTCAGTTAGATGCTAAAACAAATAGCGGATGTTTGCTTTCACGTTTGGAAATGGATTAGGATAGCATTAAACTCCGTATGATTCTAAAATGAATGTCGGTTGTTTGCTTTTACATTTAAAAATGAATAACGGTAACTTTCGGCTTTTTACAATGCTAAAACAAATGTCGGATGCTAACAAATGTCAGCAAATGCTCCCATTTTCTCATTTCAAACGTAAGTTTTGACCTCCTAAATATATAGGCATCAACTTTTATAATAATCTCCACGCCTATTTGTCAAAAACAGAGTAAGATGATTGAATTTTCTATTCATTTGTTTTAGACATGGGCATCTGTATCACTTCAGTAATGCTTAATATCAATTTTCTATGTTTAGTAGGACCGATTTAGTTTTTCTAATGTTTTTCCTGATTTTTTTTGTGTGTCACCAGATTTTACTTTCGACCACCAGAAAATAAAAATCAATGATATTGGTGGCCCGATAAAAGTTAGTGCGGAGCCCTGTGTATTCTATTCTTCATTGTGATCGGCCTATACTTCCAGATTTTCATAATCGCATTGCTGGAAGAAAAAAAAAAAGTTTCAGTGCTTGCGTTCTCGGGGAAGAATAAATGAAACAAACTTCGTGAAAGGCAAAAAAAAAAATAGCTAAAAAAGGCACTATACGCAGAAGATTGATGTTTTGACAGTGGAGCGTGATTAATGGCAAAAACGTAAGCAGGTGCTCCCGACGGTTGAGAAATCTACGCGCACGGTATGACTATCTCGATCAAAAATCAAAACACAGTGGTTAAAGAAAAGCAGATGATGGGACAGCGCGTAGTGCTTTCGTAAGCACTCCATTGGCACGGGTGCTATGTGCATACCATGTACGTGTGTTGGTAGGTGTTGGGGATTTTTCTTGTCAGCTGTGTACCGGGTATTTCTTTGGGCGCGCGATTATCAGATTACAATCGAGTGTGAAAACATTTGTGACATGTCTTCGCGGTCCACGCGCGCTTAATCGGAGATGCTGAGTGATGCTTGCAATTTCGATTCGAGCAACATGCTGGGAAAAACAATAAGTTAATTAAGATCGGGACATTAGATTTCCCTTCGAGGTAACCGAACTTCGAGTTATCTTTTTCGAGCTATGCGAATTTTAATACACGGAAACTCCATAGGAACAATCGGGACTTTCATGTTGCCCCCGAGGTAAGTGATATTCGGCTTATCCGACGTCGAGGTATCCGAGTTTGACTGTATTATTGTTGCTATTGTTGCATTTGTTTGTTTAAAAACAGAAGTGGTAGAGAAGGAGAAGAAACTAAATTGTAGAATCTCTCCTTTGCAACCATGCTTTGTGCTGTAGAGAAGTTCTGCACTATATGCTGATTAATTGCTTTGACAAAAGGCAGCACTTCTGTTTAAGTATGCATCACTCCCCATTACAACAAAACCAGTAAGCGGCTGTTCGCTATCCGTTTTATCAAATTATTATTATTATTATTATTATCATTATCACTATTATTATTATTATCATTATTATTATTATTATTATTATTATTATTATTATTATCATTATTATTATTATTATTATTATTATTATTATTATTATTATTATTATTATTATTATTATTATTATTATTATTATTATTATTATTATTATTATTATCATTATTATTATAATATCCGGGGAGATCCGGGATTTTGGTATGACTGTACACACGGTATCAACACGGCAGCTACACGGATAAGGCCGGAAGAGCGCGGCGTCTACACGGACAAACACGGCATCTACACGGATCAACACGGCAGCTACACGGCAGCCACACGGACCACCCCGGACTGCTCTGCCAACACGGCAATCCCCGGATGACGCCGGATGTTTTTGACCTCCAAAAGTTGCCGTGTTGGCCTCCCGGCGTCAACACGGATCTCTCCCCGGATCAGATCCGGGGTGGTCCGGGGTGATCCGGGATGTCTATGTGACTGGGGCATTACGTTTCCGTGCCTGTTTGTCATTTTACCGCTGACAAAGATTCTGCTAGGGTTAAAAGTTAAGGCCCCTTTTGATCCATTTTAACACTTTCAGCAGCAAAATGTGTAGGGAACAGGATATGCCCACAAAAAATAGTAAAAAAAAAAAATTTGTAACATGCTGCTAAACACGCAGAAACACCCATTAGCCCATTTCTTTAATCTGAAGATTTAACATTAAAGTGCTAAACCTACAGAACAAATTATCCAGAAATTTGCACAAGATGGTTAAAGGTTAAAGATAATAAAAAGTTTTGGTACCTCAAAAGCTTCCCTGAATTTCCTTGTCTTGGTTTGTGTTTCAGGTTAAAGTACGTTGTCTGTGAGAATTACTCGCCCCAAAGTGCTCTCATGTCTTAGTAATCATGCAATAATGGTTTCGTACCAGAGCCGACGCTGTACAGCGTCGATAAATATTGTACGAAACCACTGACTGCGACCAGCAGCATGCAGCCCATTGTACGCTTAGCTAACTGCGACCAGCAGCCCCATACGCATAGCGTAATGGGGCTTCGCATTGTAGCATTCAGGATCATGACAGAATTAGTATCGCGGGTAAATGTCAACTTAAAATCCAAAAATTTCTTCGATTTGAAGACTTACCAATTAAGTTGAAGTATTGAAAACAGGCTTCGAACAACGTTTGGTTCTGCCAATAGTCCCTTTCTGTTCGAATTGATGACTGAATGTGACTCGGTCGAGAGGACCTTGGGAGAGCTACATACACTGGATACCATGGCCAGCGCATGCGCACACAAACATCTTATCCGTTCATGGATTTGAAATTCGTGTGCATGTGATGTGTTCGCATGCACTGGCTGTAGTATTCAGTGTACTGTATGTAGCTCTCCTAAGGTCCTGTCGACCGAGTCACATTCAGTCATCAATTCGAACAGAAAGGGACTATAGGCAGAACCAAACGTTGCCCGAAGCCTGTTTTCAATACTTCAACTTAATTGGTAAGTCTTCATATTGAAGAATTTATGGGATTTGAAGTCGACATTTACCCTGCGATACTAAATCTGTCATGATCCTGAATGCTACAATGCGAAGCCCGATTACGCTATGCGTATGGGACTGCTGTTCGCTATGCGTATGGGGCTGCTGATCGCAGTTAATTGCATGATTACTAAGACATGAGAGCACTTTGGGGCGAGTAAGTCTCACAGTGTTAGTTATATGAAAGGTACTTTAACCTGAAACACAAACTAAGACAAGGAAATTCAAGGACACTTTTGAGGTACCAAAACTTTTTATTATCTTTAACTTTTAAAGATATTTTAATATTCCTTTTTTTTTCAGTCCTGAGGTATTTGCTACAAGAAGATTTGAAGAAAGGCTGGAAGGATTTGTTCCACACCATATTACCATCAAGTTCCACACAGAATTTCAACATTTTGTCATGCTATAGAACCTACGCATAAATTTGCACATATTGTGAAGAGATTCCACTCCTTTTTATAATGCCTCCCTGGTTACATTCATAAAGTAAAGGCATGTTGGTGCCAATACTCATCCATTCCAGCATGTTCATTTCCTATTTAAACTGAAATCTGAGCTTGATTCACATGCTTCAAGTGCCAATAAATTTTACCAAAGGAAAAAAAAAAGTGGAGTTCTGTATAATGTGAGTGAATATGTGAGGGATAAATAAATCTGTAGCAAGTAAGGACCAAGTCTAGGGAAAGTGTGAAACAAACACTCTGTGACTAGCATTCTTCCTGTCTCATATCCTGATGCTTTCACAAAATCAACATATACACTGTACTTTCACTTTCCATTCCTGAATTCACTCATTACAAGCCTGTCTTTTTATACTTTGATTTCTCACACGGAACAGGGTCCCATTTCATAAAACTTGTTATCAGTGACAACTGCCACATTTCTATCACAAATTTGCTCTTAACCAATCAGATGCAAGGATTTTAGTAGCCTATAAACAACTATGACAACTTGTCACTGATAACAAGTTTTACGAAATGGGGCCCAGGACAGACCTGTGTCTGTTGTGGGGAATCATCAGGTTCAAAAAAACAAAATGAGGGCCTGTTTCATAAAACTTGTCATCAGTGACAAGTTGTCATAGATGTGACAAGCTACTGAAATCCTTACATCTGATTGGCTGAGAGCAAATTTGTCATAGAAATGTGGCAGTTGTCACTGATGACAAGTTTTATGAAACAGGCCCCAGTAGAACTACTGTACACATTTGTATGTCAAAAAAAAAAAAAAAAATTACAACGGGACCCTTTGCAATGATAACTTTAAAAATAGTGAATCAATCCAAATACAATTTCAGGGTATGAAACTATAACTCATTTCCCACATCTTACAGAATACCCATTCGATTTGCTTCAGTGGCCAATGACAAATGAGGAAATTTGTAGAGCATATCAGGAATCTCTTCCCTCCAAGTTCTGTCTATTGTGTTCAAACAGAAGAGCATCCAAGTGCTAAACTTGGAAGAATCAGACTTATGACATGCTTTACAACAGTTCACATTTCTCTGTGACCGCTTAACCAAATTGAATAGGGATTTCTGCAAAATAGAGCTAAGATGTTATATTTTAAGACCCTGAAATAGCATTTAGACAGTTTAATCATATTGGGTGTTATCAATGCGAAATTTTGATTGTAATTCTTTTTTTTTCTTTTTTTTTTGGACATACTGTATAGAAGTATTTAAACATATCATTCTGTAGATAATGGCTTGTAACAGCTGTGTCTTTCCACACTAGTTTGCTGGAGGCAAGCTATCATTGACCAAATACAGTAAGTTATTTATCCTTTAAAAACTTCAGACAATACACAACCACATAACATGGAATAGCAACATTACATAGGACTTAGAGTAAAGTGATACCATTTACAATGTACACAAACTGTATACGAACTCTATTACATTTCAAAGTACAAGTTGTTTGTAAGTAAAAACAGCAAATCAAATGACAATAACCCTCCCAAACAGCATTGCCAGATGAATGTTGTATTACTTTTGGTTTGCTACTCGTAACTCCTCAGCTTAGTTTTATTCATAGACTTTCTCATTTGACACATTTGAAAGGGGAATGCTGATATCACAATTAAAAAAGATCGAGAGAGGAAAGGTCCATGCTGAAAAGTCGATGCCATGAACATGAGGTAGAAAAATCTTGCCATAAGCAAAGAGTCATGCCAGCATTCCTATCACTTACCCGCTTTCTCTTCCGTTTGCGGATGTTGTTTTCAATATCTTTTCGTTGTTCATTACACCATCTCTCAAAGAAGAATTTGGGATCTGTGTAGAACTTCAAGCCATCCTTGCCATCTTCCCTGCAGAGTCAAATAATGCCAATCAAAGTAAGTCAAGACATTCTGGACAGGAGTTCTGTTTGTACCACATTTCACACACATCAAACATGGCTGGCTGGGTGAAGACACATTAAGAACTTGAAACACTTCTAGTGCTTTGTTGAAACTTTAAATCTGTATTGTTCATAAACTCAATAATGTTCAATATCATGGGCTATTCACTAAAAAGATGCTGCGTTTGTGTCTTATCTAATCATTACTCTATACCTGATTGGTTTATCTGCTCGCCTGTTTGCTTGTTTCGATTAGATATTAATAGCCCACTGGGAGTGAACTTCACACTCTGAGAGCACATACATGTATTTTCAAACTGAAGTCATTGTTTGATCTCTGCAGCAAGTTTTCAAAAAAAAAAAAAAAAACTTTACATATTTACATAGAATCCTTTGTGTTGTCACAAAGTTAGTGCTTTTGGAAAATCGGAGGAAACATGTAATTCATCTCTATTTAATAAAACATATCATTTAACATTAAATGTTATCAAGATCTGACTCTCCCAGTGAATCAGATATCTACCCATCACATGCACTGTGACTGCTTTACCTGAACCGATTAAGACCTTGAAGTGCTGGAGTGGGGTCAGCTTTACTATACATCTCATGAAGAGCAATTGGACGTGTTTCAAGTCCAAGCAACATAGTGTCAGGTTTCTCTGAGTTCTGGTAAGGCATGGCCTCCTCATCATAGAAAACTATTCCTGAGGGTATTGGCAGCAGGGGGATTAAGACATGTACAACTTGAACATCATGGCTACTGCCTTGTAAAACATTTGTGTGTTTATCACCATTGCCATGACAACTCACCTCATCATGGAACGCCAGCTTTGCATGGATGGCATTCTCATGCAAAATGTACTGAGGAAATTCAATGAAACTTCACCATCCAGACAATGTTATTCAAGATCAAACATGCATGTTGTGAGGACAAACATTGTTAACTCTATGTGACAGCAATACTAGACATGGGAGTGCTCCATACACTTGGTTTCATTGTTCAGGAGTTCTTAAACCTCTCAAGAAGTGCATCAAACTTTTGTTTGATTGAACAAAATTAGAAAAAGCGATCAAGGTACAATATAATTAATCAAAACAAAGAATAATCATTAAAACCACTTAATACATTTCTTAATGATAGAGTTTGCATTCATTTTCTTGAACAGTGCAAAATCAGAACACTAAAATAATTGCAATATTATGTGCAAATGAACACAATACCAGTTCCAGTTATACTATAATATATTTCATCACTTGCACAGTAGTTTTGTATGATTTTTTTATCTTAAATTAACTTGTATACAATCTGAAGAATTTAGATTTTGTGGGACGAAAAGAATCTTGACATTGCCCAGAAGTCTTTCTGTTCTCCCATGAAATAAGAGTTCTAATATAATGAACACCATCTGCAGAAATCTCCCATGTCTTGCATTGCAAATAAAAGAATGATGACATGCCATCATACAGTGAGTCCCAGCTACCTGAATTGGTTGAGTAGAGAAAGCTTGGGTGGCTTCTCACATCTCATGTAGGTCTCCCTCATAGCTGACGGCATGGTGGGTGAGGATACCACCTCAGTATCAAGGGCCAATGAACTTTTGAAGGCTTTGCGCATGTGAATGTCTTGAAGAGAGACTAATGGAGAGGAAGGGTATGAGAGAAGGAAGGGTGGAATGGAGAGTGGAGATCAGAGAGCAAAGCTGGTAAATGAACAAAATCATAACATGATAACAAAACAAAAAAAAATGATACTATGAAATATTTTGAAAGAAAACATCTACTCACATCTACAGTGTAGCTGTTAACTACACTTGTACATCACTGAAGTCAAAGCAACAGATACTTTCTGTGAAAGTGTGGACACTTACAGTGTACATACATGTATCAGAAAAATTTGAACAATTTGAGTGGCAGCATGTCCTCTACAGATTTGTCCACATCTTTGACCAAAAAGAAAAGGAGATAATTATTGAAAATGATTTGCCTACAGATTATTACAGTACAACAAATCAACTCCCCCAGTTTTCATGTAGTCAACTAAAATGTATTTGGTACGTCTTGAACACAGTCACATAGAAATGCATCTTCTGCATATTAATTCCTGAAGAATACATGTACACGTATATGCAAAATCATGATCATAACTTGTGTAGGCAAATAATTGATAAGTACGTTTGTACGTGTGCATTCCATGAAGTGACATAATCCAAAAATGTGAATAATTATTTCAAAGTACGTTGTCACAAAGAATCAATGCAAACTAATAAACAATCAACTGTCTTGATGTCCTTTTTTTTTTTAAAACTGTAAACCAATCTGTTGCTTTGTTTTATGTTATGTGAACAGAAATCTCCTCTTCAGACACACTAAAACCAAATCATCTGAGATGAAATGTTGAAAATTCGTGGTGCTTTTCATTCAACAAAGTACAAAGTGTACCAAGGTTAAAACACTATTAAAAATTGACAATATGATGTTCCATGAGAATTGCAACAAATGTTCTACAGTACTTTAACAATGAAATTATTCTCATTACTATCAGTAGATGTAAATGATAATTGACAGCTGTAAAACAATTTCAAATTATTGAACATACATAATGTACATGTACATGTACAATGTACCCTACAGTGAATCTTATCTGTGTGTTTAAAAAATTCAGGAAAATAAAATCACAAAACCTACAAGTACAACCACAGCCCAGATCCCGACAATGGCAGGATTTATGAAAAATTGTGAAAATCATGATACAAAAGATGTTGAACAGAAACATACAATACAATGAAATTCTATTCTACAATGTCTCTTTAGAACAAGCTATGCAAGTAGAAAAGTGTACACACATGGCCAAATAATCCTGACTGGAGTCAAATGATATACAGTGTATGTACACTTGTATGTACAGTGTATGTGTACCAAGAGCTGAATACATTTTGATGCACGTACATAGTTTGTGTACACTGTGTTTTCGCTGAGGGCAATTCTATTCTAGCAGGTCTGCACTAGTCATGTTTTTTTAATATTTCAGTGGGCAGCAAATGAAGATAGATTCAATCAGGCCACCTTTTTCTCCCAATGCTGCCGGGTCTTTATATTCTACTAATTCAGAAAGCTTACATGTAGTACACTCTGCAAAAACACAAATAATATTTACTTTCATACATAATGTACACATACATGTATGTATTGGGTGGGGTTTTATTGACATTTTAATAGCTTATCATACTCTTCTGCAGGATGTTTTCATTTTGCAATTACAGCTATCAGCCATTACCACTGGCAACAAGCTATAGTACATGTAAAGAGGGGACAGGAAACAGGCAAGATGATAATACATGTACGCAATTGGTCACATGACCACAATCACACATTCCAGCATCCTAGTGCAGCAGTGGGGATGGGGAAGAGACCCAAACTGTATTCAGTCACGGTCCAGCGAGATCTACAGCGGTCCCACCCCTCCTGTACAGTGTTAGTACGATGAGAATCAAGTGTCAAACTGAGAGCTAATTAAACGACGAGAGCATTACGTCACCTGAGTCATTAAGCAGGTTGATGAGTCATCCGATACTGTGGTCTCAGGTCAAGTATGGATAGTTTTCATAAAATACAAACTGCACTGTACGTATGTAAGTGACTATTTAAACAGAGCAATGTAAAGTTACAATGTCATTACTGTACAACTGTACATTAAACACCTTTTTATACTTTGTCTATACTCCTCATACTGACCTTCATGTACACAGTTGTACTCAAAGTACATTTTGTAAATTGCACATTACAATTGTATACATTGTACATGTAGGCCTACAAATATACTAGTAACCAGGGAGATACAACCAAGGGGTGTATGTACAGTGAACATGTGTGTACACTGTACGTGATCACACTTACAAGTACTGCACTGACAATGTACATGTACAACTGGTGTATGCACGTACAATTGTACAATCATACATTGTACATACTGTAGTTTGTACACTCGTGAGTGAACAATGTACAGCTGCACAGTGTACAAATTGTAGTATGTACATTGTAGGTGAACCTTGCACAGTTTGTATGCATGACAAAATTTTGATATGATTGATATGATAGTTCTAACATTGGAGCACTGACATTTCAAACAAGAATCCTTCTGTACACATACATTGTACATGTACTATGTACTGTAGGTCTGTGTATGTATCAACTGCTGTGTATTCAAATAGCCCTAAATACCCAGGTGTACATGTATATGAGTGCCGTAGTACAGCCTAATTGTACACTTGTACTCTACATGTATGGCCACGTTCATGCAAATTTCATAGCCAGAATCACAAACATGAATCATGATTCAAAATGGCGTTTCAAATCACGGTCTCAGCGGAAGAGCGTTCATGCGGGCTTTTGCAACACTGATTCTGGCTCTGCTCATCCTTTGCCATTGCGCAGCGCACTGCGCAGTTTGACCATGTCTCTGCAACTCGAGCCAGTACGCCTCCTTATGCCAACTGATCAGCCAGTTTTAGGCCTTTACGTTTTTATTTCGGTGAATACTTTCCAATAAGCTGTGGCATTCAGGCTCTGCTCACAGATCGAGGAATACTCTTCATTCTTTGTCTCTCCAATTGTTTTCCCTTGGTAGACACAGCGCTGCAGCCATTACTATTATCAACTCAATCGGACAGTAATTACATGTATTATTATATTAAACAGCTAGATACTAAAGAATCGGTGTATGGCGATGTAAACAAACAAGTGCAAGTATGGTATCGAAACACACGATTCATAAGATGTACACAAGCAAGCGAACAGAACAAGAAGCTGTGGGATGCCCCAAGAGACACGCATGCGCACAGCGCACAATGACGTCATAGAATCATGATTGAAATCACGGTTGCGTTCGTGCGGTTTCGGCGATCGTGATTCTGGCAGAATCATGATTCAAAACGCCCTTTTTTCTGCATTTCAGATTGGCGTTTTGAAATTTAAAAAATTTAAAAATTTAAAAATTTAAATGGAAAAATCGCATGAACGTGTTTAGAAACGCAATTCTAGTTTCGCATGAACGCAGCCTATGATGCAAGCAGATCCACTGTAATCAACATTAATTTGCCACCACTTGTACAACTGCAGCATAAATGTGTGCATACTGTAGGCCCTACCAAGGAGGTATGAGAGAACCTCCTTGGCCCTACTAACCTTTTGAGAGGTTTTGTTTTCCTGAATTTCCTGAAGTCTGGTGCTATTCACGAATTTAAAGACACAGCGAAAATATTGACTCCGATCCCGATGTGACATGCACATACTGTACAATATGTAGGCCTACATTTCTCTGTTCAGTAATGTACTGTACTCCACGATTGCAAATTAAACCACTCGAGAAATCATAGGGAAGTCCCAATTTGTGAAAATCTAGACTTGCTTATTATATGGCATACAGTAGATCATACATCACAATGTATTTCAGTCTAGTGATCACTGGTACTCCCTTGCACACTTTACTGAATATATACATCATCCTACCTGTACTAACAGCACCCGTGGAAATCCACGGGTCTGAGGGGTTTTATTTTTTTTTCTCACAGATACGATTTTGCACATTTTTATTGATGAAATAAAAAGAAATTTTTTTCTCATTCTTTCGTTACTTGTGCTTGATCTCTTCTACCCATGATCACCAACCCCCCCCCCCCAAACACACACACATTTCCACCCCCGTAGAACAAAAAAAAAACAACAACAACTACAACAACAAACAAACAAAAAACAAAACAAAACCCAAAAACAAACATTCAGGGCAAAATCACCAAAAACGCTCATGAGATTCTCCGGAAGTTCTGCCCACAGATTCTTCCCGTCGAAATGGGGAGATACTATTGACACTATGACTTTGATATTAATTATACCCCCTGCTCTTGCATCCATGCAGGCACCCGAGGGAATCCATGGCTGGTCTCAAGGCCTAGCATTTTTTTTTTCATTCCTATTTCTTTTCCCACGTTATGAGAGAAAAATATAATATTTTTGATCGTCTTCAATTGCTCCCTCCTTTTTGTTTTTTATCACCAAAACTTGGTTTGATCAGGAGGTCACCTCCCTGGTTTGATATATCATAGAACCATCCGTTTATCTGCTTCAGACTAAACATCATCATTATTATCATATTATTATTCTTATTAGGCCCCTATTGTTATATTGCTATTATAATTATTATTGTTATTTGGGGAGGGGGATCATAGTCATTAGGTTTTATAAGTATTAGGCACCCGTGGGAATCCTCGGGTCTCAGGGCTTCGTATTTTTCCTTTAATATTCTTCAACCACGTTATGAGAGAAGAAATACACAAAGAATATTTTCGTCTTCATTTGCTCCCTCATTTCTGTTTTCATAATCAAAAACTTGGTTTAATGGATCTAGAACCACCCGTTTATCTCATTGATACTGTTCATTGTTTTTATTATCATAATGATTAGCATTATCATTATTATTGTTATTGTTATTGTTATTGTTATTTTGTGGGAGGGGAGATCATAGTCATTCGGTTTTATTACTATTTTATATTATTCATTGACATGGGGATGAATCAAGGGAATTAAGGAAAAAAGTTTATCGGTCAAGGATAGTGAATGTCTTTTTTTTCCCGTCATGTCAAGGTTACTCTACGACTGATAGACGTTTCAAATAGCTTCATTATCATTGCTATTTCATTTTAAACATCAAAACAATCCAGTACCTGTCTGTGTCTCTTCCACCCACTCTTAAGTTATGGATCATAGCACCCCCTCCCCATTCATTTGCATTGGCCTATTGTATTACTATCATTATTTCAGTGTATTATTATTGTTATTATCATTATCATTATTACCAACATTATCATTATTATTTAGGGGAGAGGAGAGAGTAGAGTCATAATATAGGGATGATCAACCAAGGGAGGCGGAAATGTTAATTTGTTAAGAATTGTACAAATCTGTTTCCCCCATTTTCTGCTCTTGATAAAAAGCTTTTCTGAAGACAGTCCTGCGCAAACTGTCCAAAACTGCTTCACTGCACTAACATTGCTGAGTAGGACTACTTCATATACTCAGACCCTAGTGTTTTTGTTACTATTGTGCTGAGAGAAATAAAATATTTTCGTCTTCGTTTGCTCTCTTCTTTTTGTTTTTATCACCAAACCTTGGTTTGATGGATCATAGAACCACCCGTTTATCTGCTTCAGACTGTACATTTTTATTACCATTATTATCATACAATGTAATCATTAATGTCCTTCTTCTTCTGCTTCAGACTGTACATTATCATCATTATTATCATCATTATTGTTATTATTAGTATTATAACTATCATTATTATTATTATTATTATCATCATTATCATTATCATTATCATTATCATTATCATTATTATTATTATTATTATTATTATTATTATTATTATTATTATTATTATTATTATTATTATTATTATCATCATATTATCATTATTATCATCAGTGATATAATTGGGGAGGGGGAGATCATAGTCATTAGGTTTAATAAGTACGCACCCGTGGGAATGGGTCTCAGGGCCTCGTATTTTTTCTTAAATATTTCTTTTCCAACGTTATAGGAGAAAGAAGAATATTTTTGTCGTCATTTGCTCCCTCTTTTTTATTTTTATCACCAAAACTTGGCTTGATGCAACATAGAACCACACATTTGATGTCCACTTGTAACTTCAAAAATTGGCGGTCAGCAAAGCGAGGGTTTCCCACACGTCCGCTCGTCTTATGAATATTCATGTTTACAGCAGCCATGCAGTAAACGAATGAACAGCGGCGCGTGTACTCTGATATGGAAGGGTACGATCGGCAAGGACAAAATTTAAGTGGATATTTAGCCGTCCTGAACAGTCTGAGTACAATGATACCCGACTTGAGAGTAAACTAAATGACGTACCTGAGTTGCATAGTATCCTGCAGTTGTGCAAAATAAAATTAAATAACAGCATTCGTTGTTTTCATTTGGGCACACGAATGGCGACATCGCTGTGCGTAAATGCCCTTGTACTTATATGACCGCGCCGTGTATTATACCATAATGAGTGTCCAATCACGTGCACGCAGATAGTGTTTCGTGTAACCATCGTCAATACATACACAGGCGCAGGCCACACACTGGCATACCGTACCCGAGAGTATATGTGTGCGTGCGTGCGTGTCCGCTGGAAGATGACAGAGATTTCGCTGCACGCCATCATCTCTAGTATCCCCACTGTCTCTGCAAGCTAAAAGATGGACGATCGAGAAAGCAGGAGTCCAGCGCAGGATCGGTGAATATTTAAACGCTCGGCTCTGTCGTCATGCACAAAAATGCATTATGCATCTATCTAATTAATTTTTCTTTTTCGTCCTCAACGTCGACACGGAGGCGGAGCGCGGACGAAACCCAGTCGAAGGCATGTATGTAAGAGACCCTCCCGCTGCCGACGGCACCGGTCTCGGGGGCCTGGAGCCGACGGCTCGGGAGGAGATACATGTAGACCAAACAGGAAATACATAAGGCCCCAACAACAACAACAACTTCGCCTTTTACTGTAATAGATGCTCAAAGTGCTGGAAAACAATTGTGCTCCTTGTAGAGTGTGCGAAGAAATCAATTACACTGTAGAGCAATACAAAATGTGCCTACAACTGCACTACAATTAGACACATGTACACTTTACAATCATACATCTTCAACAAAAACTACCGGTATAGGCCTAATGACAGACCAATTACAATGTATGTTCTTCATGTTCATTTGGATTATTACACAAAATATTTTCTATCAATGTACACTGTATTTGTATTTCGTACAGACAGACAATGAGGTACAACTGTAAATGTCTATATATTGTACCATTGTAGCATGATATTGCTAGTAAACCGTTTGTTACAATTGTAGCATTGCATGCAGTACCTGTAGGAACAGCTTTTCAACTATCCATCACTGGTGCTATAAGAATGGAGATTTTATCATACAGTAATTATACCCTGTTGGTTCAACTGGCAAGTGCAATTATAAAGTCTTAACAAACTAAAGAAGAAATTCCTCTTTTACATCACTAAAAAGTAGATTTAAGCAAAATAATTTACTGTACCATACAGTTACACAATGGAACTTCAGTGAGCTACAAGCACATGTAGGCCTACAAAGTATATAAATATTTTTTTTTCTTTTTTTTTTGGTGAAGTAAGATCTGAGGAAGAATTTTATTAACTCCAAAATGCCTTTTACATTTTTAGGCCTACAAATGTATACAAATGTACTTTGTCTTTCAGCAATTCAAGGAGAAGGCCTACTGATCAACTACTTGTAGTGTGGCACATACAGTGTTTACACTGTACAGGGGCTGTACGTATGCGTGACATATACTTACATTGTAATCACTGCCTGTTGGGGCTATCTGAAATAAATACAGTTAAACTGAATTATTGCAGGCAGTTTGTCTAAGCTGGTTGGCCTTGCGACAGTTTCTTCAATGTAAAGAGTAAAATAACAAGACATTGTAGATGTGTAAAGATCTGCAGGCACACAATGAGTGATCCCAAGTTCGGTGTAGTGCTAGTGCTAGTGCTAGTGCTAGCTCCTAAAAACAACTGCCTTATAATTTATCGAGCTCCAACACTGACGGTCAGATTAACACAACGATACTAATCACAATTATCAATCCCCTGGCACAAGGTATTGGTATCAAACCATCACAAAGTCCACAGGAATTGTGTGACGAAAAAAGTGATTGTGTGTGATTACAGTCAAACAGTAAAAGATTAAGGTAGCCGTGACTGCTTAATTTTATTCACATAGTGAGGAAGACAGATTAAAACACCACAAATTCCAACCTGTCTTTATAATACAACAAATTAATTTTGCTCCCATGCTCAGATCTATGTAAACTGTGGACTTGTCTAGAGTGTTTGTGTACGTTGTATGGGTGACCATCACATTAGCATCTAAACTTTGAACGTAAAACATGCATCTAATGGAAGTGAATGTGGGTCTCTCTCGGCAATGCTATAACAACAGCACCGAACTTGAAATGACAAAGATGATAATCGCAAATCCCCACGCCTTAGTAGGGGCTAGTGTTAGCCAATGGGGAAAAAAAACAAAACGAAACATGTACATTTATTGTAAATTGCTATCACAAATGGGGGAGCTCAGTTCAGCAGACGACATTCAACACTGAGCCCAGCACCAGCAACCGGAAATACATCATAAATAAGTTTTTAGGTCAACCTTCCAACACTGACTGATTTCAAGTTCGGTTTTATCACCGGTCAGCACTAGCACTACTGTACCACCAGCACCGAACTTGCAATGTGTACACTTGTACATAATATTTACACCTATGTATAAAATTTACAGAATCAGATCTGGCAAGAAGGTGGCTTTTCCTTGATACAGTACCTTTGATACAAAAGAAAATGTCATGAACAATATGTACACTGTACACGAAAGAGCAAACTTTAATATCATCTTCGGACATCCTGTACAATTTTAAACGAAACTGATAGGTGTACTTCCTGTATCATCAGAACAATAATATGAATCAAAATATCATTGATTTTGTTTTTGTTTTGGTGTTGTTGTTGTTGTTTTTTTTTTATCAGTAGGGGGATACAATTAAAGGAAAAAATTCTAAGCTAGGCATTTCTTCAACATGCGACATCATACTGTACAAGGTACATGTACATACAATGTAGTAATTACATGTAGTATGTACAGTAATGTTAATATGCTGAAGAATTATATCATGAAAAGGAAATATTGTTAAAATAAACCATGCACCTACATACTTTATGTACAGTACACTGCATGTATTCATCTTGTATCAACTGTTTTTAGGTTATTAGAAATGATTTGTGCTGCTAGCTAGACAAATTGAATATTCCCACTACACTACGTACGTAGCAAGGGAAATCTTTCAAGTAAATGTACTAATTAAATGATGTGTGCCTCAAATCAACATGTCATAACCAGGAAAGCGTATGTACAGTTGTACATTGTGGGTGGAGCACACTATACATTGTACAGCTTGTACTGCACGTTGTACTGGAGTACCGGTAAACTCTGAACGGGATATTTCAAGGGAGACAATGCACCATCAATAGCAATCATAGCCCACATTGGAATGATCAAAATGCACACAGCCCCACAGGAACAGCGAGCACTAATCTGCAATGTGCCTCAAACTGCAATAATTACCAGATACGACTTCTCCTAGACAGCCTTCCTTCCTAAGTCAGAAAATATCATCTACCAGGAAATCACATTTACACATGTCACCTTCAATGACATTTAGGGCTCTTTTGGTGCCTTCCCTTTTAGATGGGAGAGAGCAGCACACGCTGGAGCTTCCATTTCCTGCTTCAAACAGCTCTTTCCTGCATTCCATAGCTTGCTGTAGACTTCAAGAATAGCAACCTTCTTAAAACTACTACGATAAACTCTCGTGATCTTTGAGACTTGATAGCAAATCCTGTACTTGTACAGCAGTACTAAGGACTAATGCAAAACATAATGAAGGAATTATTTCTCAACGACTTGATTTGGAAAGTTGATCCTCGGAAGCAAGGCTGTCTAAATTCTTAAGTGACTTTCCTGAACACACCAACAATTCACCGTATGTTTTTGTACAGTGTACAATGTAACTTATAACAATGACTGATGGCCATTCTATAAGATTTCAAAATAAACCATGAACTACCTGAATACGACTTTTCTGCTGGCTTAATGCTACAAGTACAGTTGTACAACTGTACATCAGCAAAACTGTAAGGTACCTGTAGAAAAGCCAAACATATATTTTCTGACTTACTCTTTTCTTTATGTGGGATATGATTCTACAGGTGTGTAGTATTTCTCATTTTGTCTCTGAGGTTCTTGATCACAAATTCAAACACTTGTAAAATTGCTACAGAAGTCCCTACCTACATTGTATGAAACAGAATATTTGTACAATGCTCACAAAATAGACCTTATGCATTTACGTCATCACTCACTGACAACCTCTCGCGACGCCATCTTTAGAGGGCAAGCGAAGTCCTTGACAATGCAGGCATGCAGCTACCTATGTGCTTTTCTTATGCGCGCTAGCGGCGATCGCCTCACTCGCCGCCAGTCCTCAGGCCAGTGGCAGTTTTTTTTTTTACCATCAAACAAGTTTGACATGTATGACATGACACATTATGCAGCAATATTAGGATAATTTTCTCACATTGTGCAATCGAAATACTCACAGTAACTAGAGAATTCCTAGATTATATCGCAGAAATTTGTATCCATACTGCAACATCGCCGTTTTGAATTTCATTAGCCAATCACATGCGAGGTACGTGTTTAAGTAAAAAAAAACACGTAGAAATCTACCTCACATGTGATTGGCTAACGGATTCGTAGGTTGATGAGCTGTTACGACCGCTGGTAGTTGCATCTTTTTTCATGAAAATTGTGCCAAAATGGTGGATATATCATTAACCTGGTGAGTGCAATGCATACCTCAAATGTCGATTTTGCTATACAAGCTTGAATTTCCCGATCTAGGGCTGTACACTGTAGATTACATGCAATAGAAAAGACAGTAAAAGAAACACCGATGTTGTGTGTAAATGCCCATTGCCTCGCGTGTAAAAGCACGCTCTAGCAACGCATTGCTTGCCCTCTGAGGGAGGGCGCCCTTCAGTTGGTAAGACCGTGTGACGTCATATGCATAAGGTCTATACAGTATCAGAAGTAATGTACATGTGTACAGGGTGTACAATGTGCAATGTACACACTGTGCATCATCACTTGCTGCTTGATACATGTACAATGTACCTCCAGTGATATAGTTGCCCATAGTGATCACTGAGACACCTTTATAGGCACATGACCTGTTTTAGAAAGGATTAACATTCTTTTTCAGGAAATAACTGTACCCAGTAGAGAGGGTCATTCGCACAAATAGGAAAACATGACAAACATTAGAAAAATCTTACAAGTAACTTTGCCAAAATTCACCAAAAATATTGGCAGAGAAATTGCACACAGGTGCATGACTTTTTATTAAACCTTTGCTTAAACTGCATTACACAATTTGCAGTGTGAACCTTCTCCGCTTTCTGTCATGTGACTTCCACTTCATGGCAACAAGTGAAATGGAAGCAAGCCAGCCAGCCTACTGTATTGCTTCTACGGTGTATACTGCAGCCAGTGTTGTTGTGAAGCCAACCAGCCTACTGTATTGCTTCTACGGTGTATACTGCAGCCAGTGTTGTTGTGAAGCCAACCAGCCTACTGTATTGCTTCTACGGTGTATACTGCAGCCAGTGTTGTTGGCCACCGACTCTTGAGCATAATGAATGCATGCACTGAGCACATCGCAGTGACAAAAATTCACATCTCTTCTCAAGTGGGATATCATCATTTTTCAGAGTACCGTAGTGAGAATGGAAGGGAAAACTATAGAAAATTACAAAATGGTGCAATATTTCCCTATTGAAAATGGGCTTGAGGTGAAAATGTTGCCTAGTTTGGGATGATTGTATGCATACTAATGTATCATACCTGTACTGTATGTGTGCTGACAATATTCAACGGACAAAAACATGGGGCCACTGGGAAGTGCAACACCATGGATTGTTGGTTTATTTATTCTAATCCATAATAGTTTAATATGTTAAATATTCCACTGAGTTACAAATTACACAGAGTAAATTTTTACTTTTGTGAAAATGTCCACATTAGCAAACCACATAAAGGATGCAGGTACATTTGTACCGGTACTTGTAAGTGACCCATAGATACAGGATGTGATGCACAAGATACTATTGTATAAATGTATGAACATTTTTAGATCATGCTTGTTCAGCAGGAATCTTTGTGTAACTTGGATTTCCGGTCTGGAGAAAGAAAAATATGAATGAGACACTCTACACTGTACAATTTGTGCACTGCACATTCAGCCTTCTACATACATGTACTATAAGTGTACCAAGGTAAATTATGCATTGCAGAAACACATTTAGACCTCATCACGATATTCTGTTGAAATTCAGTGTCTTTGAAAATAGTGATCAAAATAATATAAGTCATCCTTTGCATAGATCTGTCATTGCAGTTCTTGTTGACTATCATAGGGTTGTAACAGTAGAGGGGACTCTTTCTTCAGGCGTACAATATTCGTGTTGGTGTACAATGAGTGCTGCTGATGACATCACACTACAATCCCTGGCCACGCCAAATGGGGATCCATTGTATGTAAATATCTGAGGGATTCTCATTTATTTCATGCATAACAGTGTTCACTTTAGTACAAGGAAGTAAGTTAGTGTACCAAAGCAACTGAGGTGACCACCCATTCAAATCCCTACAGACGATACTTTTTTTCCATTTCCTGCACAAATTTGGACTTCATAGGCCAAGATAGACAAGTATACAATTATGAAGATGTGGTTTAACTATTACAGATTACATAAATCTGCTAGCCCTAAGAAATTCAAAATTTTACATAATACAAAAACATTAATAATAAACATACAATTGTCTGCACAGGACTAGCCTTTTGTCAAGGCCCTCTCGCTGTAATGGGCGAGCGAAGCGAGCCCAGCCGAGCGCGCCAGCGCGAGGGCCTTTTGAGATCTGCTTCACACATTATTATTCATGACACGTGAACCCTTCTGAATACTCATTTTAATGGCTTCC
Organism: Diadema setosum; assembly: GCF_964275005.1. Lineage (NCBI taxonomy): Eukaryota > Metazoa > Echinodermata > Echinoidea > Diadematoida > Diadematidae > Diadema > Diadema setosum. The sequence continues at coordinate 35,069,568 of NC_092703.1, forward strand.
GGTCAACCAATGGAATGGCGCGCTCCCCGCATCCTCAGCCTTGGTGGTCATGCCTGTTCGCATGCATCACTGACCACCCGAGGAGGTCTGCCACGGAACTCTACACACTCTGTGTGTAGAGTTCTGTGAGGTCTGCGGCAGCGGCGTGCATTCGCTCTATTCAAATCGGGTTCGAGCAGACAGACACGCTGATTGGACCCCGACTTTTGCTCCCGAAATCGGGGAGCAAAAGTCGGTAATTCAAAGGGCTAACAAAAGGATGCGAAGCAGATCTCAAAAGGCCCTCGCGCAACCCCACTCAGCCGGGCTCTCTTCACCATACAGCGAGAGGGCCTTGACAAAAGGCTAGCACAGGACTTGTCCAAAAAAGCTGTTATGGTTTACAAATTTTGAAAGTCTGAATTAGAAAAAAAAAGTCGTGTGACTCAACTGTAGCTTGGTAAATGGAGAAAATAATTTGTGTTGGTAAACAGAGAATCACTATAGAAGTGTCTTGTATTTCTAGGTGTGATGTTAGTATTACCTTGATCTCTAGTGGCATCCAGCTTTGTAACCTTGTCGGAGAGTTTATCAATGCGATCCTGTAGTGTGTTGGCACGGTGTGACAGCCCCATGGCCTCCCGGTACAGCTCCCCAAAGATGTCTTCTGCATGCTTGCCTAGGTTACTCAGCTGGCGAATAATACTGGCCAATGTGAAGTTTGTGACACACTCCAGCTCATTGGAGATTTCTCGGCCGATGTCCACCCTGCTAACCAAGACAGGTTCAACCTCTCTCTTGATTAGAGGCATGTTGGCTGGTTGGAGCTCCCTGGGCTGGGTTCAATGCATACCTGTAAAAGGTAGGGGGAACAAAACAGTGTGGTATGAGTAACAGCCATGTTTCAAAAAACATAAAACACATATCCATATACAGTAAGCATGTGAAAGTCAAAGCATAAAAACAAACATATTTGGTATTTATAGTATTAGTAAAAAGAATACAAAAGCTGAAGTACCACAATGCTTTAGCTCTGTAATGTCAAAAGCTTCTATCAGTTACAAATGTGGTACTTTTTATTATAATCTCAGGGTGCTACATAAGCACTTGCCTGATTGCCCAGGGCAAGTGAAAATCAGATTCCGGCAAGTGTTTTGAACAATAAGAACAAATGCTTGCCCGAATTGGGCAAGCAAAAACTTTGAAGCTACTTTTTTTCACTTAAATCCCCCAACAAGCCCACAAAATTAACCATACAGAAGCCCAAAGATAATGGCTGTTAAGTGACGCAACACACTTAATATTTCATTTTAGCAACTTTCCCACACTAACACTGTACGTGAAGAAGTCCCAAAGCAATGCAAAGGCAACACTTGATCGGACCAAGTTTGTTACTCCATAACATTGCGTTTAAAGGAACTGTACAATACTGGGTGAGGTGGGGATTCATGTTTTGAACATTCCTAAGTGAGAAACTTCTTATGAAATATGAAAGAGCATGTAATTCTAAGAAGGATTCAACATTTATTTGATGAAAATTGGTTTCCAAAAAAGTGATAATAATAAAAGGTGACAGGCCACGCCTTTTATTAGGATCTTTGTTTCACCTTGTTTTTGGATATCTCGGCCATTCCAAAACTGATTTTCATCAAATAAAGTGGATTTTGAATATCTCCCAAAACGTTAAATGCGAAATTCTCACCTCAACCAGAACTGTACACACCCTTTAAGCTTGCAAATCAATGTGTGCTGTTTATTCAAATGATTGTATTTTATTAAGTCCTTAACTTACCTGTACACATGACTTTCTATATTTTCTTATATTTTGGGCTTTTTTCGGGCAAGTAAAATTGATATTTGGGCAAGTGTTTTGCATCAAATTTGAAAATCTGCTTGCCTGACTGGGCAAGTGGTGAAATAAAGTTATGTAGCACCCTGAATCTGTGCAGATTTCACTAGGTACTGTCTTCATTATCTACTGTATGATCTGAGGCCATAGCTGTATGTACATACAATGTGAATGATGGACTGAGCATGAGGAGTTATCCGAAGCACACCAGCATAATACATGTAATCCTGATACAATATACAGTACATGTAATAAACAAGATGAACAGCTCTATCGTAACTGGCTCATTAATGACTATTAAAGTGGAAAGGTCTCATCTTGACCACCTCATGAACGACCAAGTGGAAAGGCCGTTCATGTTCATGGTCAACTCCTGACTGACCAAGTTGCTCCGATATTTATTGTAATTCTATGATGTACTATAATTCAGATTTTGTCATTCACTTCTTATGTAACAATGTAGGAGCATCATATGGAAAGGGCTGCATTCTCCATACATTATTGGCATAATGTCAAAAATTGTACATTACAGAGGCAACATCTGGAGCATAATGCACTCAACACTAATAAATGAACCATAGTACATGTAGTAGTGATGGATGACTATGAACATCCAAATTAAACTTTGTATCACACACTGTACTAGTCAATGTCAGCCAAACTTAAAATGCCATTTGTGACTGATACTCAGTAGAGAGGGTATTTGGCAAGGATTGAGTTGTATAATAGAGCTGCCAAGTTGGTTAATTACTTCCTTGTGTATGGTTACTCAGGAAAATCCCTGTAATGAATATGTGCCATAGGCAGACAAGCAATGAGAAAATACATTGTGTTGTACTCTGACTCTCGTCTGGACATTGTACCTGTACATGTCTGGAGTACACTGTATGGGATTGAAGGGTACTGTAGAAAGGCAGCAAAGTCCATGTTTGCTACAGTCATGTGCACACTCGGACTCCCCAATGCACATCCACAACCACAATATTAAGTAGGAGAAAATAGAAAGTTCTGTTTTTCAATCATGTGCTTTCCTTCCTCTTGTTTAGATCACAACTCTGAACTTCACGAATCAAGGCTGAGACTGTTTTCACACGTACCAAGACTGCATAACTTGAATCACAATTCTGATGATGCATCACTAAAAACACGATTCAAATTATGCATTTTGGCTGCATACCGGTTTATGCAAACGCAAATCGCGGAGGGCGATTTGAATTGTTATTACTCTATGATGTGTACAATGCTACCGACAGGTATATTCTTGAGACCTTTATAAGGAACAAAGTGTTGTCCTCTCTTCCAGCAGGGCCATGCCAGGGCGACGCCAAATGAATGAAAGGAACACACACTTTCAATATCTTAACACTTCCAGTTCCAACAAGGTGTCTGACATGAACAATATTCATCTTTTCTTCATAGGAAAATCCACTGTACCTAAATTGACTTTCAAAATAAAAGTAAAGTAAAAAGAACAAAAACAAAACAAAGCACAAAAAAAAAAATAAAGATTTCATCAAATCCAGGAAATTTGGAGGGTAGTGTTTTTGAAGTTAAGCCAGCACAGTATGAATCTAACTATCATTTTCTCTTTGATATCAGGACGACCATAATATCATGTGGACGCTGTAATCTTTTTTTTTTTATGTTCTATTTCCTGTGTTTACAAAGCTTCTTTTTTTTTCATGATGAAATACAATTTGTTGATGTATAGAGGGAAGAATGGGTATGAATTGAGCAATATTGATTGCATGTTTATGGGCATTCCTGCATTCATTCTGAGGGGTAACACAATAGTTTGACCTTGCAGGGTAGGCAACAGTTCATTTCCCAGCAAATAGAAATTCCATCACTTTAAAGTAAATACCACATCGGATACATGTACAATAGCAGACTCCTACACTAGTCCATTTACATTGGTGAAACTAGAGCACTTTGGACAGCATAGCACCTTTAACAGTTGACTGGGCTACCTCCCCTTTCTCAAACAATCCTTAAATTGCGTCATATTAGCATACTATAAAATGAGGAATGTTCGCGTGCATTTTAGATTTGCGAATTTCATGAGAGCCAAGATTTGTGAAATTAAATGCACCTGAAAGTTCTTGTCTACACTATGCATTGAAAATTTCATGCTGCGAAACAGGCCATCGACTCCGATTCGCAAAAATTATATGCCGCAAAATATTGTGTTTTACAGTATTACAGTGAGTATTTATATGGACTGGAGTAATCTTCATAACTGCATTCAAGATAGCTAACCTACAGTAGAGATTTCTCTCTGGTGCCTTGTAGGGGATACATGATAGAGCAAATTGAAATGAGCCATAAGGGTGAAGGTACTGGTAAGAGCTAAATATTCAGTACATTGTCTTTTATTTCACACACGTTGTAGAGGCATCTTGTAGGGTACAGCATGATTACAAGTCCCTGCTCAGGCATGAGGTGATGTGAGAAGAGGGAAAAGAAAGGGGGGAGAGATGGAGGAGTCTTAATACTGCATGCTGTACTCCCATTACATGTAGGTGAGGTAGAGGGAATTCTTCAGAGCCTCTCGCTGTGAGTGACTTGGATGGCAGTGATATCTTCAGTCTTTCATTTCCGTTTTGCCTTGGAAGAATTCATCAGTCACAGAAAATAAAACAAGAAAGACTACTGGTTTGGGCTTATGAAATAATGAATGACAAAAGTCTGCACTCAAAATTATCAACATGCACATTGTAAAAACTAAAATACAATATGACATGATCTGATATTTTCTTGGTCTGAAAAAAAAAGAAGCACTGTGATTGCAGATAACCATACAAAAACAAAAAGAATACGGTACCCCCATTAAAGGAATCACGTACGGCTGTGGAACATTAAAAGTTGTTCATCCTCATCAACAGTATTGGGCAGGCTTAGAGAAAAAATCACACTTGCTACTCTCTAGCTCTCTGGATCCCCAACACCATGATGTACGTTTTTCCTAGCCAGGAGTACAAGGCTATGCTTCTAGCCTTTTTTTTTTCTCCCCACTTCTTGGCAAAGTTTGGGCTGACGTAAAAGAAGACTTGATGCTTCCTTTCTACAGTACTGTTTTGACGGTTGCTACACTACTTCATCGTCAGTCCCTAAATTGTAATTGCAATTGATATGTTGCGTTGCTGAGGGGTATTCATGCCCTTTGCCACAGGAGACTGAGATGAAAGATGGGACAAGGAGGCACAAGGACACCTTCTCAGCTAGGCAGAGTCCTACACTGATGCTGAGACACATCATATGCCATGACACATGCTTCAGGTTGGAGTGTGAAGTAGTGTACAATGTACAGAATAACAATCATTCTAAAGATATTTGAAAGAGTAGTTAAAGTATTCTACTCAATGTACAGGATGCTGAACGGTTTATGACAAGCTCCAGGGGTCCATTTCATGAAAGTCTTTGTACAAATGTACAGCCCGTATGAGAGATTTTTTGCTCATAAGTCACACTTAGTAGCATGAGAGACTCATGAAATGGACAAAATTTTACTTCTCTCATACATGTACTGTAGCTACAATGTAACATTTATGAACAACTGTGCCATCTGAGATTTATGTAAAAGACATTCATGTGATGACTTCATGAAACCGGATCCCAGAACCGTGTACATTGTACATCGCTTTATATCATTGATGAAAATATTATACATGCACTGTACATGTAACAGGTTCTCTTTCTCATTTTGTGTTGGTGGGTAAATACAGATGAATGTTGTAGCGACCTTTTAACACAAATTTACATTCGTCGGAACTCATATTACTACATGTAGAAAGTGAACCTCATGATACTTTACAAAGCAAATTTTCTCTGAAGAGAATAATTTGAAATAAATCCAAAAAGAAAACTAGACTTGGAATTTGTCAACACTGACAAATTAGGTGATCCGATCTTTTCGAAAATCAATGATTTGAGTTCTGATCCCAATATAGGCATGACCATACAGGTTTCATCTGTGTTTAGGAACATTGGCCGTGTGATGTTTGGATTCTCATTTAGAAAAGGGAGTCAGGTCTGCCATCTTTGGTACCAAAATTCCGTATACACTATAACGAAGATACAAAATGAAGTACATATGACCTTTGACCCCACTTTGCACAGCCAAAGATGGCATCTGAGGCAAAAAGTGGTTATTTTGTGAAATGATCCCTTGTAACATGGTCTTTACGTGTGCAAAATATGGAAAAGATAAGACATGTATTTACTAAGATACAAGATGATACATTTATGACCTTTGACCCTAATTTACATACCCAAGATGACGTCTGATCAAGTAGTTGTTATTTTATGAAATAATGTACATGACATGAACTAAACATGTGCAAAATATGGGGATGATAGGGGGTGTTTTTCTTGAGTTATTGCAGAGAAAGTTGCAGAAAGAATGAAATATCTCAATGCATCGAAGATAAGTTTGATTTCAACCAAGTTTTTTGACGTAATCTCGGCGTCGTATGAAAAATAGAGAGAACCTCGACGACAGCTCAAAGTCTCAGCTACAACATACTAAAATCTGGGAGAAATTCACCGAAGAGTAGTGAGCTAGTGCTCGTAAAGACCGTCATGTCAATTTTCATTTCCAGAAAAATTCCCTCCCATAGAGATAACACGTAAACTGGTTAAATTTGACAAGGTTACATTATATCCATTTTCACGAGGTGAAGACATCATCCGATTAAAACTTTGATTGAACAAAACTTAAAGAGTATTAAATTGGCTACAACATACTAAAATCTGGGAGAAATTCACCGAAGGGTAAGTGAGCTAGTCGTCGATAAAGACAATCAGGTCAATTTTTACATCTAGAAAAATTTACCTTCCCATAAAGATAACACGTCATAACGAAGATACAGGGAAAAAGTACATATGACCTTTGACCCCACTTTGCACAGACAAGATGACCTCTAAGCCAAAAATGGTTATTTGTGAAATGATCCTTGTAACATGGTCTTTACGTGTGCAAAATATGGGAAAGATAGGACATGTATTCACCAAGATACAGGATAAAAACATCTATGACCTTTGACCCTAATATACATACCCAAGATGGTGTCTGATCAAGTAGTTGTCATTTTGTGAAATAATGTACGTGACATGAACTAAACATGTGCAAAATATGGTGGTGATAGGTATGTTTTTCTTGAGTTATTGCAAAGAAAGTTGCAGAAAAGGAAGAAATATTTCAATACATCGAAGATAAGCTTTAATTTCAACCAAGTTTTTTGACGTGATGCCGACTCCGTATGAAAAACGAAGGGCACACTTACGATAGCCCCAAAGTCTCAGCTACAACATACTAAAATATGGGAGAAATTCACCGAAGCATAAGTGAGCTAGTGCTCGATAAAGATAGTCATGTCAGTTTTCATTTCCAGAAAAACTGCACTCCATAGAGATAACACGTAAACTGGTCAAATTTGACAATGTTACTTTTAATCCCTTTTTAAGAGGTGATGCCGTCATCCAATCAAAATGTTGTTATTATATGACTGAAATACCATTTAATAAGCTACAACATATTGAAATTTGGATGAAAATCAACAAAAGAATAAGTGAGATATGCTTGAGTGAACTTAAAATTCGATGACGTCATTTTGAAAATTTACTTTTTTTATTTTATTAAGAAATTTGATATCTTTTCATCATTTTTCCAGCATCGCCAACCCATGAAATGACATGTAAAACTCATCAGCTTTCAGAATATGTAAAAAAAATGGGGGGTCACCGTCCATCCTGACGAGTAAAATCGGATTCAAAATTGGCGTTTTTTTTTGCATTGTTGCACTGTATATCACCATGACGCGCGCGCGGAATTTTCAACTTTGACGGGCCCGTGTGACGTCATATTGAGTCGGATTGACTTGAAACTGGTAGAAATATTCCTTGACATTATAGGCATCCGATAAATGTGAAAAAATGGGAAATTTCTATTGCATAAGAGCTGTGCGTGCGTATATGTGCGCGCGCGTACGCGTCCGTCCAATTTTTTCAATTTTTCAAAAAATGCTCCGATTGGTCTGAAACGTGTGCAAAATAAATTTGAGCTCGATTTGAGCATACAAATATTTCAACGCGCGCGTACGCGCATGTTTTAAGAGAAAATATGAATTTTGATTATATGAGTAGAATGCGCTTGACTTGAACTATATGTGACGTAAATTTCATTGAAAAATTCCATTCCATTAATGAGATAGGAGTGAAAATGTGTTTTCATATAATGACGTCATAGTGACGTCACGGTCGACTGATCACTATGATTTTATAAATTGTCGTCTTTGGACATGATACATATATGGTATGAGTTTGAAGTTGATACTCTGAGTACTTTCTGAGTACGTAGATACACAACTTTTGTCCAGAAATAAAGAAGAAGAAGAACCAACAAAGAATCCGTACAGATACAGAAGGTGATCCGAGAGGATACTCGGATCACCTACAATTAATTAAGGCAGATATACTAGACAATTCAGTCTTATTACACTCCACACTAGAAAGAAATACTGGTAGTGCTGACAGATATTGATAGAACTTGTAGAGGCTAAAACAATTATATTTTCATCTCTCCAATTGTAATACTGGTTCTTGGGTGGCAGTATTCCAATATACAATGTATTATGACCAAAGTATAGTCTGTGTACAAGTTTCATTGATATTAAACTTTGAAACTGAAGATCTTTTGTTGAATTTCATATTAACAGTACACCCAAATTTAAGCATCTGACAATGCATTTTTTATTCCAAAATTTATTCATACTGCCACATAAAGAGAGGTTCTGTCAATTTTCATGAGCATTGTGTTAAATTGCTTACTGAATACATTATTCTAGCTGCTTTCCATGATCTGCAACCTTGAGCAGACTTCAAGTAGTCGGCCCTACAGAATGCAGTGGCACTGTTTGCTCACTGGACTGAGGAAGTATTCATGATCACATCACCCCTGTCCTGGCTGAGCTGCACTGGCTTCCCACAGGGAGGTGGGGACATCCCACCTCCCTGCTTCCCATCAAGAACAGAATTGATTTCAAGATCCTACTGCTCACATTTAAGGCCATTGATGGTCTGGCCATAGGATACCTGTCTTCCCTAATCAAGAGGTGGCAGCCTCGCCCTGGCCTTTGTTCATCTGGCCTTACTCTCCAAATGCCCATCACACGTCTCAAGGGATACGGAGACAGGCATTTTCCTCTACCGCTCCTCGCCTATGGAACTCCTTCCCATCTTTTCTCTGTGAAATTGACAAACTGGATCACTTCAAAGCCTCACTCAAGACTCACATTTTTCACCACGCATTCAATTGCTATTCTAAACTCTCTTGAAAGAGTCTGCACCTTTGAATGTTTCTACAACAGGGGGGTGTATGGCACTATACAAATGCTGTGGATCATCATTATCATTATTGTATTACACTGTATCAAAGCAAAAATAGAGCAGGTTTAGGATCATGAGAAAAAGTATTAGATAAAAATGGTCCATGTTTGTGTGGATTATTTCAATGATTTGGCATCCTCAGGATCTGTCCATCAAAAGCAAAAACTGTCTCTAAGTGGCAATCAGATTTTTGATCAAATACTGCATATCTTCAACAGTACAGTGTTGTACAATGCCTCTCACAAAAAATCATTATTTTCATATACTGTAGCTCAGTGGTCAAAGTGCATTATATTCAATGTTTATGAGAGCAATGGTTTCGAACATACAATCTGTAACTAGGGTGTCGGATCGTGCCCTTCCTACCTTCGGACCATTGCGCGCCCTATCTCACAACACGCAACTCCCATAGGACGCCGCGCAAACGCGAGGTGCGCCGATTTTGGCAAGCGATTTTGAGCCGGATTTCGCCTTTATTGAGTTTTCCACAGTCGATGCCGACCTCAAATCCTAACAAATTTGGTATCATATGAAAGAAGGAGTTTGTCTCCATCATGTATTAGAGCGCTGGTACATAAATCCGCCAATAAATAGGTGTAAATGTCGTTAGAAACACGTTTATCCCCATATCTCAGCATCTGCTTCGGTACTTGCACCAGGTGTAGCATGTGAGTAGTTTAGGATATGCTGAATCCGATGGTGTGGTTAGTTTTTCGCTAGCTCCACGTCTTCGACTGTGGATTTTTGCCTTGAAAGCACCCCTTGCAATAATTTTTCGGCTCTAGCGAACGTTCAAGGCGTGGCTTCGTATGCAAGGATCCATGGTAACTTCGCGTATTTGGGGTCATGCATATTTAAATTCAACATGCAACGCAGCCACATGGCGTTCGCGGCGCGAAGCTGGATTGCGTGTGTATGATGTGTGTATGTAGAACGCCTGTGTGTGTGTGTGTGTGTGTGTGTGTGTGTACATACGTATACATACGACCCCGTCTAGTGCATGCAGTGCTACTCGCTATCGCTGCACAGCGCAGCCAGGCTAGGCAGCGCAGCAGCAGGAACATGCCAGCTACGCAGCAGGCATGCATGGCATAGCCGGGCACGCGCTGTCGACCTAGCTAGCTTGTGTTGCTACAGCGCGCGCTACCCCGGTCGACAGCATGATTGTGCAACGCACGATGTTAACTATACACACCGATTCCACACCACAGTTTACAAATGGACAATGCTAAATGCCACGTGCCTTCGTGTAGACTCAATAACTACAACCACAGTCACAAACAAAACACTATTGACAACATTGACTCTCGCTTTTCTCAGACAGCCGATGTGGCAGTTATCGCAAACAAATAAGTTGTATGCATACGTAGGCCGTAGAGCCACAGCTCAATCGTAAATGAGCAATTTCTTCCCAGGCCTACGCGTAGAAGACACGATTGAACGGGAAACTGTGAGTACGATCGAGTAGACCTATTACGAATACCGATATTTGTTACTGAACTTCAAATCGAGGTTTTTTCAAAAGATTACTATAGCCTGTAGGCTCTTTAATGCTTTTATGGATGGTGGTAATTTGGCATCATTTTCACGCAAGAAGCTGCTGGACGACATGCTTCCTGTACAGCGCTGGCATCACTCACATGCATGGTCACGGTGCGTGCATGTGCGTGGCGATATCCCATATCCGCGAGCTGCTAATGTACTGATACTGCAGCGCGATTGCGAGGCTAGCTGCCCAAGGTAGCACTGCGCGGCTAGCTGGCGCATAATTCTCGCACGCCGACAAGAGCATGCTTTCGCGCTAGCTTTATCGCGATGATTGGGGGGGGGGGGTTTTGTGGGTCTGTAGTGTAAACAACTGCGCTGTGTGGCACGGTAAGGGTAGCGAGCACATACAAATGTGTACACACACACACACACACATATACACAAACACCACATGCGTGTGACGACATTGTGGGGGAGTGGCTTCAGCGCTTGTTACGCGTATTTTCTAACCGCTGTACGCTCATTATCCGATTGCTCGAGATCCACACGCGAATGCAACTTTCCGGCGTACTGATTTGGACACATTTTGGAGCGTTCTCGGAGAAAAGTGGGGTAATATTGCTGTGATTTGAAAGTTAAATTTCTCGAGATAAGAAACATCGTTTCGCCATGAAATTTGAAATGTGTTCTTAATGTTGTAATCCTCTTTCATATAAAATAGTTCACAATTCGTTTTTCAGAGAATTTCAAAAGTTACAAAAATGCTCCAGACACCCTACTGTAGCATGAGCATGCAAGTTTAACCATTCTATTCAATGACATGAAGTAGAGTTGAATAGAATGAATGGAATCTAATACGTGTACACAATGGTTCTGTTTTTGCTATTCACAAGTACTAGAGTTTTCATTTCTTTATATATGAAATTGCAATGAAAATGGGCAGGTACATTGTGCATGTATTTGGATCGTACACCTGTTTACTTTTTGTGCTCTCCTTTCTCACAAGATTCTAGCATGGATGTATACATATATATTTGGACTTTGAAGGATAAGATGGCGCATTGTAGATTATCGTATTGGCCCCTCCTGCCTCTTACAACATATGTGCTTTGAGCAATGTTACACTCAGCTCAAAACACATACACTGTACTCTGTAGCTCAATCCGTAAATGAAAAAAAAAATCTGGGAGCTAGCGACCACTCAATTTACCCCATCAAGCCCAAAAGGTTTGACCCCTCAGAGTTGTTGGGGCCACCCTCCTCATTCACAAAATGCGCGTCAGCCTGATCCCTGAGGGTGGGTTCGGCCCCCAGGGACCCCCCTAAAAGGGCCCTTGGCGGGTGTAATTTACCCCATGGAGCCCATGGACCAAACTTGGTGTAAAAGAATGTCCTATGGGTGTACATCATAAAAATATAAAAACTGACAAAATATCTGGTTGGGAAAGGGGTTGCCAGACCGCTAGTTTGCAGGCACAAACCCTTGTTGGTGGTGAATGAGTCTGCACCAAGACTACACTTTCCCATAGGTCCTGTACTGTAGCGTCTCCCAACAGTCCGAGGGACAGTGCCAGTTTAGTGCATGCAGTAGTCTTGGCGCAGACCCCTATACTCCTAACAAGGGTTTGGCCTATATCCTGGGACCCAGGGTAGTTTGCAGGCACAAATTGACCAGGCACAATAGAACATGCACACACACACACACACACACACACACACGCACACGCGTTCACATATTTCTTCATGTACCTACATACCTTTACACAAAACACATCTCACAGGTTTCTACAGCCATGATACCTTGCACATGTATAATAAATGTCAGACCTATAGGAAATTCACTATTTTTGAATGTTTTACATGGATGCTATTAATGTACATTCAAGCAGGAACACTTAAGAGAATGTAGAATTTGTGTGAAGTTGTATTATGTTATACTGGCCCTGCATCTATTATGTATTCACCTCATGAGACACCATAGCTTTTCAGAAAATGCTGAAATGAACCCTGTGTTGTGAGTAGAGACTTCAGTTTCAGACCAACCACAAAAGCACTAAAGACCAGTTATATAGCACATTGAAGTAAACCATATTATCAACAGTGTTCAATATAACTTTTATAAAGTTCGTGTCAACAAAAGGAAGTCAGATACAGCTTGGAGTACTTCTTTTTTCTCATGATTTTATGTTTAAAATGCAAAAACCAACTCTCAATCCTTACATGATTTTTTTTTTTTTTGAAAACCTAAAAAAAAAAAATTTTTGGAGGTTTTGGCTAATGGATATCACGAAAAATGGCAAGGATTACAACATTCATGCCAGTATTTCCTTTATTTGATTTTAATAAATTCCAAATCAGATGTATTCCTGAACTTCCTTGAAACATTAAATAATAAGGTTTACTATAGAACACTTATTTCAGCACTTTTGTCGCCGGACTTTTTGTTCCTGGAGATACTTTATAATGGAGATACATTATAACTTTATGATAATTCTGGAGATACATTATAACTTTATAATAATTCCCAGCCCCAACACAAATGAAACTCAATTGTATCACATACTGCAAACTGCACTGCCATTGACCCTGGCCAGTATTACACACCAAGTTGAAACACTGAATCATCACTTGAATGAAACGCTAAGCTCTATCATGCAGGTTGAGAGTGTTAACTAACTGTCTTGATGTGTTCTCTTTATGTCAGCACTTTTGTCAACTCCTCATTTCTATAATCATCTTAAAATTTTCCATCCCCACACAAACAAAACTCAATCTATGGTGTCACATACTGCAACGATAGCATATTATGATTGTCATTAACCCTTGACATTACACGCAAAATTGAAACATCAAATTACCAACTGAATGAAATGCTAGCTTGATTTCTTTAAACTATAGCATGCATGTTGAGAGCATCCACATGATTGTTCTTGTGTTCTCTTAACATGTTTATATCAACATTTTTTATCAACTCATTTGTGAGATACTTTGCCTACACCCCCCCCCCCCCAAAAAAAAAAATCAACTTTCACTACCTTCAGGGTGTCACGAATAGTTATGCAGTTATAATGCAGTTCATGCGTATAATTTAGTTGTCATTGACCCTGGCAATTACAAATCAAGTCATGCATCATATTATATAGGGTAGACAACAAAGGGCTTGTTTCAGCATTTCCAAAAACTATTTGTGACATACATGCTAATATATGGAAACATAATGAAGGATAAGCAGGCTGCGTGGCCAGTAAAACATAACAACTACATCTCGGTTGAGATCTTGCTTTCGAGTTCTTGCTTGAAGGTTCATTGATAGTATCCATGTAAAACATTCAAAAAGTATGAACATCTTTAATTAGGTCTGACCTGTATTATGTGCAGGTGCTGTGGCTGTAGAATTAGATTACCAATTCAAGTGACATGTTTTGTGTACTTGTACAATGTATATAGAGTCATGTGCGGAACATAAATGTGTGCGCGTGAGTTGTGTGTGTGTGTGTGTGTGTGTGTGTGCGTGTGTTCTATTGTGCCTGGTCAATTTGTGCCTGGTCAATTTGTGCCTCCATACTACCCTGGGTCCCAGGATATAGGCCAAACCCTTGTTAGGAGTATAGGGGTCTGCGCCAAGACTACTACATGCACTAAACTGACACTGTCCCTCGGACTGTTGGGAGATGCTACAGTACAGGGCCTATGGGAAAGTGTAGTCTTGGCGCAGACTCATTCACCACCAACAAGGGTTTGTGCCTGCAAACTAGCGGTCTGGCAACCCCTTTCCCAACCAGATATTTTGTCAGTTTTTATATTTTTATGATGTACACCCATAGGACATTCTTTTACACCAAGTTTGGTCCATGGGCTCCATGGGGTAAATTACACCCGCCAAGGGCCCTTTTAGGGGGGTCCCTGGGGGCCGAACCCACCCTCAGGGATCAGGCTGACGCGCATTTTGTGAATGAGGAGGGTGGCCCCAACAACTCTGAGGGGTCAAACCTTTTGGGCTTGATGGGGTAAATTGAGTGGTCGCTAGCTCCCAGACTATGAATACCCTCTGCACATACATTGTATGTAGGGCATAAGTGGAGAAAAGTGACGTAATGTGTGCGGATGAAGCAATAAATCATTGCTTTCAGGCAAGTTGTAAATTTTTCAAAATCGTTAACTCCTAAGACAACATAGCAAAAATTATACAGATTAGATTAAAGTACAAAATTTACATAGTTATGAGTTACTAAACATATCATTACTTTTGGGTAACAAGGGTACACGTATTAATCACACCCATGTATTAAACACATCCTTCTTCTTTTTTTTTCAGCTAAACAAAATATAACAGCACGCCGACACACGCAGAATTGCAACTCGTGGAGATGCTGCTGACATGTTACTTGAATTGAGTGAAATGTTATTGTCAAGGACAGAAAATGCGTTGATTTTTGTGCCATGAAAAAGAAGGAAACATGGAAAAGAATGACGCACAAAAATGAAATATTATTATTTCACCAACATTTGGTGTAGGTACAATATGACCAAGTTAGAGAAAAACAAAATAGAAAAAGATGTGTTTGTTTTCCACTATTTGGAAATCTGTTGTTTGGCAATATTGGTGCCTTCCATTGGCTGTTTTGAGGTTTGTTGTTGTTGTTTTTTTCACATCAGAAAAGCAACTATATAGAAAAGGAGAGAAATATTTAAAGCGACATAATAAGTCTAATTTTTAGTTTGATATAATTTCTTTTTCTGTCGAGCAGTGAGGGATAAAAGTAGTTAGTTTAAAAGAAATACAGACAGGAGGTTAAAAATTAACGCAATAAATGAATTTAATTCTTAGTTTGACATTGTTCATAATTGTTTTTTTTTTTTCTTGTTCATGAATTGTACATGTCATTTCATGGGTTGGCAATGCTGGGATAATGATTAAAAGATATCAAATTTCTTAATAAAATAAAGAAAGTAAATTTTCAAAATGACGTCATCAAATTTCAAGGTCACTCACACTATCTCACTAATCCTTTGCCGATTTTCACCCAGATTTCAGTATGTTGTAGCTTATTTAATGTTCTTTCATTAATGTAATTACACAATTTTGATTGGATGACGGCATCACCTCGTAAAAATGGTTTGAAAGTAACCTTGTCAAATTTGACCAGTTTACGTGTTATCTCTATGAGAGTGCAGTTTTTCTGGAAATGAAAATTGACATGACTATCTTTTTCGAGCACTAGCTCACTTATGCTTCGGTGAATTTCTCCCAGATTTAAATATGTCGTAGCTGAGACTTTGGGCTATCATAAGTGTGCCCTCCATTTTTTCATATGACGTCGACATCACGTCTAAAAACTTGGTTGAAATTAAAGCTTATCTTCAATGTATTGAGATATTTCTTTCTTTCTGCAACTTTCTTTGCAATAACTCAAGAAAAACAGCCCCTATCACCACCATATTTTGCACATGTTTAGTTCATGTCATGTACATTATTTCATAAAATAACAACTACTTGATCAGACGCCATCTTGGGTATGTAAATTAGGGTCAAAGGTCATAAATGTTTCATCCTGTATCTTGGTGAATACATGTCCTATCTTTCTCATATTTTGCACACTCAAAGACCATGTTACAAGGATCATTTCACAAAATAAGCACTTTTTGCTCAGATGATATATTGTCTGTGTAAAGTGGGGTCAAAGGTCATATATACTTCTTTCTTTATCTTCGTTATGACGTGTTATCTCTATGGGAGGGAATTTTTCTAGATGTGAAAATTGACATGATTGTCTTTATCGAGCACTAGCTCACTTACCCTTTGGTGAATTTCTCCCAGATTTTAATATGTTGTAGCTGAGACTTTGCGCTATCACAGATGTGCTCTCCATTTTTTCATACCGTGTCAGGATCACGTCAAAAACTTGGTTGAAATTAAAGCTTATCTTCGATGTATTGATATATTTCTTTCTTTCTGCAACTTTCTTTGCAATAACTCAAGAAAAACATACCCTATCACCCCTATATTTTGCACATGTTTAGTTCATGTTTGTTCATGTCATGTACATTATTTCATAAAATAGCAACTACTTGATCGGACACCATCTTGGGTATATGTAAAGTAGGGTCAAAGGTCATAAATGTTTTATCTTGTATCTTGGTGAATATGTGTCCTATCTTTGCCATATTTTGCACACGTATAGACGATGTCGCAAGAATCATTTCGCAAAATAACCACTTTTTCCTCAGATGCCATTTTGGGAGTGCAAAGGTGGGTCAAAGGTCAAATATACTTCATTCTGTGTCTTCGTTATAGTGTATACGGAATTTGGTACCAAAGATGGCAGATACGGTATGACTCCCTTTCCTAAATGAGAATCCAAACATCACACGGCCAATGTCCCCTAAACACAGATGAAACCTGTATGGTCATGCCTGTTGGGATCAGGACTCAAATCATTGATTTCCGAATAGATCGGATCACCTAATTTGTCAGTGTTGACAAATTCCGAGTCTAGTTTGATTTTGTCAATCTTTTTTTTCTTTTCATACAAACAATAATACAAATTAATTAATTGCAAAATAATACACATTTAATTATAATACATTCCATCAATTCATACCCATGTACGCGCACACATGCACACGCAATACATACAACACGAACAACCCCAATCTTCAATCAATCGCTGCGCTTCCGCGACTCGGCTGCTGAGAGAAAGGCAAAACAAGTATTATCTTTTTAAGGATACCATACTTAATCTGATCGCTGTGAGCTGAGATAGCTACATTCAGATTAGGGTGTCTGGTAGATTTTTGCAACTGGAGAAATACACGTCATTTCACACAAAAACATATGATATATCCATGATGTCCATAGTTAACATAATACATGTGCAAAATTTCTCACCATAATCATGGGTAACGGTGAAGTTATGAGCAAATAAAAACAGGGTATTTTTCATCCTCACGCTGTTAAAACCTTGACGAAAAAGTGGGTCGCGAGCGTAATGAAAATTCACTGTCAAACGTACTCCAGTGGGCGGTGCTATTCACTGCGTTTATCACATTCAAAGCGTGCATGTTTCTAAGGCTAAGCGCGCATCCTTGTCAGCTAGCACACCTACCCAGCTAGCTGCGAGGCCCGCTTCGATCCCCCGCGGCACGCACTTGCACTCGCATGCACTGGTTTTCTCTGTGATGTCATAATATACATTGTGTATGCATGCCAGCAGTACATGCATGGTACTGCGCTATCGCGCTAACTACCCTACTGCATGCACTTACGCTTAAATACTAGCAGCTGGGCAAATACAACACGGAAAGTGAGCAACCTAGGTTGCATACAGAAAAATTTCTTGGTCCGGAGGAATTTTTACTCGTGACGTTTTACATTCACGATTCTCTTCTATGAGAAAGGATTCCGTGAAGCTAGACGTACAGTGTAGTCTCCGCGGAACATATTTCTGGACACAGACCGATTTGTACACGGGTTTACGAGACCGATACCCAGTATGCAGTACGTATAAACGTCGGTCTAACAGCGCGGCAGAGTAATAGCGCACACAGTAGTCAGTGGTGCATGTGCATCGCTGTAGCTTTTGGTCTACAGATTGCATGGAGACGCGCACATGTACTCACATTACGTACCGGCGGTGCGCTATGCTGTGCGGAGGCTGAACAATCGTACCTATGCATGCAAAACCGACTCGACTGTTCTGGAGCTTCGCGTAAGTGTGCGCCATAACTATGAGTCATGGCGTGTAACTACATGTACGTGTCTAAGACTTGTAGGCCCCGCCTCACTTTGTTCGCTGATACTGTTACTATTTTTGGATTCAGCACCATTGAATTCTCCTACACCAGCCTTATGTGTTTCACAGTCGACGGAACAGCTGAGTTATAGCAATGTTTAGTCTGGTCGGGCTAGACCTTCTGCAGAAGTTCTGCTGGTGTATGAAGTTAGATGCCGGCACTAGCACAGCGTCTGACGGTAGTACTAAACCCCATACACAAACCCCTCGAACACGGACACACAACCACAAAACTGTTGAAAATTTCAACATTCTTATCACAAATTTTACGAATCACTCACGTGAATTGAAATGCTTGGACTATGAACATGGTATATCAATCCATAGTGAGTCCTCATGCAACATACACTGAGCAAAAAAGTCAAATTTTAACCGGAATGCTGATCATCGCTGGGTGACTCAAAATAAATCTTCCCTAGCTAGGTACCATCACAAAGAAACTAAATCATACTCACTAATGCTGAAATTTCACGTATAAGAAGCTTACGTACTCCAAAATACATCTCTGACACTGTCACTTCACAAACTTAGTCAATTTTTTTCTAATGATTTTTTAATTTTAATTCTAGCATGCTTTCACAGGCCACACGCACTTTGTAACCATTTCGTCATCATTTGCATCCGTTATACGCGCGCAGAAAAATGTGTCGGCTGCTAGCGCGCTGTAGCATGCATGCATGCCAATGTGCATTGCCATTGACGCATAGCGAGCGACCCCCAGACACAAACTTGGTAGCGCCGACGGAGCAGTAGACGGGCTGAGAAAACGGCGGCGCGAACCTTTTTAATTTCATGTACAGACAGACAAATTTCATAGATATGTAAACAGACTTATGTCTTTTGTCAAAATAGGATTACAATCTATGTAACAACTTCTCATCCATTCGATTTATCATTTCAGTCAGGATTACATACAAACGAATGGCGACTTATAATACATAAGACTGCACAGACGTACGCACGGTGAAACTTCCGCGCCCGCGGAAATCCAAACCCCAAGTTGCTCGATATTGGCCACATGACCAATTAACAAGGGTAAGCTCATACGTTTATTGTACTATAAAGCGCTTGATGTCACCACGATCATGACCTTGTAAAAAATTACAGTACGATCTGAAATTTTAAAAATTACACATATTTCACTTCATTCCAGGCGGACACATACCTCATTTCAACCTTGAATATCACATAACACATAAACTTTCGTTAAATTTCTAGTTACGCCTCGATTTTCAGGCGTTTCTTAAAGCTAATTTCTGGCTTTGAAGAGTGTCGTCTCGGAAATTTGCAAGGTAGTGTCGCAGCGATCCGATTTGTACATAACCCTATGAAGGGGACTGATAACATGTTGGAAAAAGCCGAGATCAATGCGCCCCTCCATTTCACTCCCGACCAGCCCTCGCTGCATCCACCGTGTTATTTGTGGCCAAACGCGCAATGGCTCCGAGGGTCACCAAAGCAAGTGCGCCCTCTCGCGCGTTCATGATGCTCGCTACCCTAGCTTTGAGCGATGCAAATTGCACATGCGTAACCGGAAGTGCTTCGTAGCGAGGGCGGCGTGTGTGCTGATGGGGTCAACACCCCTTGTCGATCTCTTTTGTGCGCGCTGCAGAGTTTGTACCGCCCGCATGGTCGACAGCGCCCCCTTTGCCCATCATTCGCAGTGCCGCCGACATTTCGAATCATGTCTAAGACATTATTTCAAATTTCATGACGAAATGATGATCCTATCTTGAGAAATTAAGCTTTGAAATTACGCCAATATTAAAACTTTTTCTCGCTGAGAACAAGCAAAACACGGCACAAATCATGTTCGCAAATAGCGCTGAGAAGCTGCTTGAGCGTGCGGATCTCGAGCGAGAGGTTAATGAGCGCACAGCGGTAAGCTAAAACGCGTAACCAGCGCAGAAGCCACTCCCCCTAATTGTGTTGTCATACCCCTGTGTGCTAGCGCGCTGCGTGCGTTCATACGTGCTCACTATGGTACATGGTCGTATCGCAGGCGCTAGGCGTAGCTAGCCCCACCGGTAAAATGCGGGTAGCTGAGCGGAGAACATCGCGATTTGTCGGCAGCATGGCGGCCAGGGCAGCTGGCTTGGCGAACACGGTTCGAAGAAAATGTAGCCAACTGTCGAGAGCAGGTGCAAGCAGCTCGCGTGAAATTCGTACCTGCATGAATGACCAAATACAAGTTTTCCGAAATCTTTTGCATGCCCTATTGTAGAGTACCGCAAGCTACCACAGTAGTACAGTACGTATGTTGGCAAGCGGACATTTACAATCGACTTCTCCGTACCAGTCTAGACTCGAGCATCACGAGTGCACTTTCGAAAAATGAATAAACAACGATAAGAACATTACCAATCCACATAATACCGTAAACTAATACTAGTACCAGTAGATAGAACTTTAGTAGAGTCTAGAGCTAGATGTTCTCCGTTTTCAAACTGATTAGCCACGGTACATGATTTGTGAGTGTGACTGTATCCAAATGTACAGTGTGCTATGTGTGATGTGTGTTAAAGAGCTATCGCAAGCGACAGCTCAGTTTCCTGCAGCTGCTCACTGATCGGCCGCATACACACATACACACACACACACACAGGTAGCTCGCTGTAGCGCTTGCGACCCACTTTTTCGCCAAGGTTTTAACAGCGTGAGGATGAAAAATACCCTGTTTTTATTTGCTCTTAACTTCACCATTATGCACTTGTCAATGTAATGACTCACCCTACTACCCCCGGACATGGGTGTGTCATTTCCTCGCTTGGTCCGTCAAATTTGTGACGCAGGTGTTCGTCATTTTACCAGCTTTGTCCGTCAAATTTTTGACCGAGGGGTGCGTCAAAATCCCATCATTGTCGGTCAAAATTTTGACCGAGGGGTGCGTCATGGTACGTCACATGGCTATGGAAAATAACACGCATTATTTTGATCCGAGGGGTGCGTCATGGTACGTCACTTGGCTATGGAAAACTGCACGCATTTTTGCACGCTACCAGTACCGGATACACATACCGCGAGTGAAATTACAGTGAGCGCTTTCCCATGGCAAGTGAAAATCAAAGTCGGGAAGCGTTTTGGAATAAGAGGGAAAAATGCTTGCCAGAATCTGGCAAGCAAATAATTTAAAAGCCACCCTTTCTCCTTACATTTTCCCTCCAACAAACCCATGAAATCATGCATACTCGATCTCAAACCAGGGACTGTTCAGCGATTTAACAACTTAGTTCAACCTTTACTGTCGAACGCTTCTAAGTGCCTATTGCATATTGCGATGCAACACCAACACACATTGCTATCGAAGAAAGTTTGTTTACATTCCAATACAATGTGCGTCTAAATGATGTTCTGTGGTGACAAAGGCGAATTTTTGACAGTAAAAGAAGCGGCAGCAGAAGAAACTGCCTGCCGCATGCCATTTTCTGCTCGCGGGATAGCCCGACCAGCAGACACGCGACGCTGTTAGCGGTGCGAATCTCTACGTACAGCGACTGGGCTATATGTAGTTACTCGCGGGAATGCTGT
Organism: Diadema setosum; assembly: GCF_964275005.1. NCBI lineage: Eukaryota > Metazoa > Echinodermata > Echinoidea > Diadematoida > Diadematidae > Diadema > Diadema setosum. The sequence continues at coordinate 35,091,591 of NC_092703.1, forward strand.
GGCGTGGTGTGTACCTGCGCTGCAGCAGTATGCATCCACCGGACTAGCAAAGGCCGCGCACACACAGCGCATCTGCACACATGTGATTGTCATGTATGGATTGCATGCACAGAATACTACTGTACGGAACATCGTAGCAGCAGCGTGATGTACGGTGAATGACGGTACGGTGCTTACAGGGCCATGGTAAGGGAAACTTGCCGAAACTTTTACAAATTATGTTTACGAACCAAAAGAAAATGAAATTGCTTGAAAAAAAACGTATGCAAAAATCATTTCAGTATTTACGGGGGTGCGTCAAATGTACCGAGGATGTCCGTCAAAAAAGTGACCGAGGTGTGTGTCACTTTCAACGTGTTGTCCGTCAAAAAAGTGACTGTGGTGTTCGTCACTTGCAGCATTTTGTCCGACAAAAAAGTGACTGTGGTGTCCGTCAAAAACCCTGTGTGGTCAGTCAAAAAATGACCATGACGCACCCATGTCCGGGGGTAGTGGGGTGTGTCATTACATTGACAAGTGCATTATTTATGATTATGGTGAAAAATTTTGCACATGTATTAGGTATGTTAACTATGGACATTATGGATATGTATGTTTTTGTGTGAAATGACTTGTATTTCTCCAGTTGCAAAAATCTACCAGACACCCTAACATTAGCGATTAGTGAAGTAAAAGTGCAGTGTTCTGTTGTCTAACGTTATGCACTTGTCAATTGTAGTCCCAGCCCATGGGTACCCGGGGATGGCCGGGACTTGCATCCCACTTGCAATTTTGGGAGTTACACTACCCGGCCAAGTCCCGGTCAAGTCTCCGACAGGTCGGGCAAAATTTTCACGGAAATCCCCCGCTAAGTCCCCGGCAGGCCGGGCAAAATTGAAGTTGAAATCCCCGGCCAATTCCCCGACAGACCGGGCAATATTTGTGCAGAAATCCCCGGCCAAGTCCCCGACAAGTCGGGCATATTTGTATAGAAATCCCCGGCCAAGTCCCGACCCTCAAGGCCCGGTCGCACTGCCCAAAAGTCGCGTAAGTTTGCGTGAATCACGCAAGAAATTTGGTTTTGCGCGTGCTTGTCCGTTGAGAATTTTCGCTGATTTACGCGATGAAAATCACCGATGAATTGCGCAAGAACTACGGAAATATCACTCAAAAATCACTAATCAGCGCATAGGCATGCAAAGGCCCCAAATAGGGCGAATTCGTGATTGTGCGCGAAGCCTGACGACAGAGGTCCACGGAAAATCACGCATAATCTGCTCTTTATCACAATTAACTGCGTATGAATCGCACATAAACGTGATAGCGGCAACATTTTCGCAAACAATCACTGATATTCCACGCATATTTCGCGCGTTGTTCGCGTAAGAACAACGCGAACTACGCAAAAATTATGTAAAAACTAAAACAGCGCAATACTGCCTAGAAGTGTGTAAACTTTTACGCGAAGCCGAGTTTTGAGCTGCTCAAAAACCTGGCTTTTGAGGACCTGTCACACTGCCCAAAAGTCACGTAAACGCATGAATCGCGTAAGAAATTCGAGCCTTATTTTACGCGATACGATGCGCGATTTGCGCATTTCATGAGTTTGTCTACAATTTTGAACCTTCGTAGTTGTCAGCCGATGTGCGCCGGATCGGCACTTTACGCAATTCCATGTTTTGAGGAGCTCAAAACTCGGCTTCGCGTAAAAATTTTACGCAGTATTGCGCTTTTTTACGTCATTTTTTGCGTAGTTTGCGTGGTTCTTACGCGAACAATGCGCGAAATATGCGTGGAATATCAGCGATTGTTCGCAAAAATGTTGCCGCTATCGCGTTCACCAACAACTCTCCACTGACAAAAAAGCAGACTATAATAATGACGCATGTTTCGCGCTTGAAACACCTACGTATCACTGAAAATCACTGAAAAAAAAATATTGGCGTAGGCCTATGTATCTCTAACAGAACACGGTAAATACTCACGAAATACTGATCGAGGAATCACTAATGTATCACTAACATTAGTAACAACTCACATATGATTGTGGCGCTATATTTTTGCGTGATCTTTCCGTAGTTCTTGCGCAATTCATCGGTGATTTTTCATTGCGTAAATCAGCGAAAATTGTAAAATTCTCGACGGACAAGCACACAAAACCAAATTTCTTAGTTACCGGTACGTGATTTACGCGATTACGCAACTTTTGGGCAGTGTGACCGAGCCCGCCCGCGTGGAATCGCGTAAGCGCCGATCCGGCGCACATCCGCGGACAATACGATCGAAGGTTCCACGTCAGAAAAATTCATGAAATGCGCAAATCGCGCATGTTTCGCGCCAGGCTCTTTACGTGATTCATGCGTTTAAGCAACTTTTGGGCAACGTTACGGAGTCCTCAATAGCGGGGAATTGCTAGTCAAGCGAAATAATTTATGATCACATTACCGTACTGGAAATGGTACAAGTCATAATCAACTCTCGAGCAAAATCTGGCTCAATCCCGGCCAAAATTCCCGCCCCAAATGCCTGCCATTTGGTTGGAGCGAATTTCCCCCGACAAACCCCGGTTTATTCCCCACCCACCGGGGCAAAATACGTGAATCTCCCCCGACAAACCCCGGTCCATTCCCGACCCACTGGGGCAAAATAATTGAATTTCCCCCGACAACACCGCGGTACATCCCCGGCCCACCGGGGCAAATTAAGTGAATTTCCCCCTACAAAGCCCGGTCTATTCCCGACCCACTCGGGCGAAAAAAATGCTGAAATCCCCGCCCAACTTGGTTGCAAGTCCCGGGTACCCATGGGCCGGGACTTCAATTGACAAGTGCATTAGACTTAGTTTTTTCTAGAGTTTTAGATCTAACTGATATGCACCATGCATCACCCACTACACTTGTCACTGGCACGAAACAAAGCTACATTACAATGTACACTACACACTTCTTGCACACCATACTTTTTTTTTTTTTTAGTTTACATTTGTACATCTCACAGATGGATGCAGGCAACGCTATACGCTAGCTATCGCCATCGGCACGGCACGGGAAGGTGTCACGTATCGTATCGTACAATGTATAAATGTGGGTGTGTGAGTACGCGAGCGAATAGACGGCTCGACTACTACTGTACTGTGAGCTGAGTACGTACCCTCTACTGTAATTTACACTCCACTGCAGCTTTCCCTTCCTGCGCACTGGCACTGGGGAGAGAGAGACCAAGCAGCAGCTACATTTCAGCTAAAGCTAGAGGTGCAATTGCATTTACGAGTCCGTAATGTAATCATTGATCTAAAATACTTACCATTCACTGTATTGTGCAAATATAGCCACCACTTCCAGGGCGAATAAATTCCTCCACTTTCAGCGACTGATACGCGGATGTTTCGAAGTTACACCCAACACTGCAGGCGGAAATAGAAGCTACTTGCGGTGGCCGACCGATCATGGCGGTCAAAAAATTATAGATTCATGACCGTAGAGGGCCTACTAAGACTTTCCCTTTACACGCGTACGTACTAGTACCTCTCTTCTTTTTCAGTTTTCCCCTCTTATGTTTGTTTATCTATCTGTTTGTGGGGGAAAACAATAAAAAAAAATCTACGAACCGCTAGGTTTAAATTTTCAGGAAAAGTTTATAATGACACAAAAATCACATGATTAAATTTTGGTAATGACCGGGTCCCATTCTATAAAAAATGTTAGGATAGCAACTCTATTTTTTTTCTTTATATGTTTTATTGATTTCAACTATATTGGAATACAAACATAAATCATTTCTAATTATGGTATACATATAACACAAACAAGAACAATAATTTAGCGAGAACACCCTAAGAGAAAAAGAGAAAAAAGCCAGCAAAGTACAGGTACATTTGACCTTCAGTCCTCCATCAAGGGGAGAGGGGAAATGAAAAACCGGAAGCAACTCTTGTTGGAATGGCAATACTCCAGTATCCCAAATCAATCTACAGCCAATACTATGTCGTTACCCTATAACGATTGCCGTTCCAGCAACAGTTGCCATCATAATAATATTCATGAAATGGTGCCCTTATCGCCCTCTCAGAGGTAATGCTCTCCGAGATCAGTGCTTGTCTACTTTTTTAAAACTTTTGTATTCATTCGTTGTTTTTTTGTCTTTCTTTTTTAAGGCTCTAATGCAATAAGTTCATTTGTATCCAAGCGGATATCAACGCCCGCACGGCCAAACTAAATCGCGCATGCTTTACTATCATGGAGTCACTCACATAAATTTGAACAACGTCGTTTGCAGCTATGATAATCGATAAAGTGGTCGGCTAATAAAAAAAAGTTGGCTACTGGAGTATCTTACGTTCAAACCACGTGGCGGTCTTGTGTCAAAAAGATAAGGAGTTAGACATAAAATATGATAATAAAAGCTTAAAAACGACGTTTTCCGTGATCGCATGTCGTTCATATAATGAAAGTCTGGATAAGAAATTATAATGCATGTTGGAAAATATTTTGTTCAATTCAAACACAAGCTATAAGCTGTGGAACCAGGATATCCGCAGATCCTTGTATATGAGCCTAACCTGATTATTATACATTTAAATACAATAAATCTGCGTATAGAATTTGATTTTTGTCCGTTCGCATTGTCCTTGTGAAAATCACTGTCACTGGAAAATAGTACTTCTACATAACATGACCTGTAGAGCCTACTCCAATACATTGCAGAAAAAATATACTTCTTTGATATTCATTCAGACACGTGTCTTGCAATCTGATATGCAGAAAAACATGATTTATCACTAAAATACGAGAAAAAAATTAAAGGTCTCTACTGTAATCCCATTTTGAAAACTCTTATCCCTTCCACCGTACAGGCCCCGAAAGATTGGATGTTTAATGCAGTATAAATAATAAACAAATTTAATACATAACTCAAGGAATTCGGGGGGGGGGGTGTTATATCATATTGTGGGGGTATGATCCGATGTGAACCACATTGTTATTGATTATGTCCTCATAATGAAGTTTATCAATGTGCATGTGCATCATTTTTTTTTTGTGCGCTCACCGATATTACGGAAATGAATGACTGATTGTTTTGTCTTACAAAGGCTTACGTACCCATGCATCGATTATTGATCCACACGTTATTACAAAATTAAATGAGTGATTTTATTTTTTTTTATATATTCCACAGACTCATGATTATGAAGTTTGAGTAGACGAAAAGGATGTTTCCACGTTGCATCTCATGCACCAAACAACAGTGTTTGAATTTTTTGTCTGGTAGCCCAAAGAAGTTTGTGGCTAGGCCATGTATGGCCGGAAATAGAAGCAAAAGTAACAATCCATTTTGAATCCTTTGAATCTTTGAATCAGGCCACAAAAAGATACATTTGGTGGCCCTATACGCCAATTTTTAGTTGCCCATCTTGGTCACCGGGCTACCGCTAATGTCGAGTCCTGGAACATTTATTTTAACGATTGAATAATTAATGTTTGTTTTAATAAATAATTAACGTTTAGCATCAATCTGACATCAGTCGCATTGTGTTTGTAACATTATACTTGCAGTGAAAACTGTCAAATGTGATGTTTTGTTTATAATAGTCTGACATGCCTTTTGGCAGCTGAAGGCAGTCTTATATATAGACAAATCATTATTATGATTCACCTAATTTGACATTATTGTTTCTTCATGAAGTAAATCGCCAAAATTATATTCGTATAATTTCAGTTGTAACTCTAGATCATTATAAATCAGGTCAAATTGAATCACACAAGAGTTAAACTACATGTTAAATACATTTGAAATATGAAGAGTTTGTTCGCAAAAACCGATGAGTCCATAGATTTGCCAAATGGAGATTGCGTTTAAAGGTCAAGAAAAATAAAAGAGAATAATAAGAAAATTTTATGCTTCTTTTAACCATAACCACGGTACCTTATGTAGTGACCAATATATCCTTTAAAAGGTGTTATTTTGCACTTTATGACAGTGACCGTACTTTAAAATCTTCAAAAATGGACTTATCGGTTTTTGCGAACAAACTCTTCATATAATATGTGCACAGCACAATCACTGTCTCCTTCAAATTCGTAATTTTCATTTAAATCCCTGTCAGTAGGCCTAATGTTACCATTATAGAATCGCAACAGATGCGCATGATGATGCATCATTGACAATATTAACAATTTGTAATTCAAGTATCTGCATGTGAAACAATCAACCTGTCGTTATGTCAAACTACGCCAAAGAGCGTTAATCTTCATGCACACATCAAGAGGCTGTATCGAAACGCATTTACAGGGCCTAGGAAGTTTCTGAACACATATCTATTTAGGCCTATATTGTCACGAGGGGAGACATGCATTGCCGAGGTTAAGTTTCTGGAGACGGTATCCCTGCTCCGTTCTCGGTATCTTTTAATAAGATGTTAATTTTTGATAATGGTGCCATTTTGGTAATGTATAAAAATATAAAATTAAGAGAGCAATATAGACAAACTGCAAATGACTGTACATATTGCCCATATCTCTTGAACAAACACACATGCACCACACTGTGATTCAGAGTGTTTTGATTATGTTTCTTTCCCTTCCTCCCCCTTTATCTGTATATATCCCCCTCTCCCTCTCCCTCTCCCTCTCCCCTCCTCCTCCTCCTCCTCCCCTCCCCCTCTCTTATTATGACAGATGATTTATGGTTATCCTTCCTAATCGTCCACTATACATTATACTAGCCTATACAAATGCGATTATCGCGTATAGATAGCATTGATACAATTTCAAATCATTATCATTTTTTTTTTATTCCACTGTCCAAAAATGATTAACGATGTCATTTCGAGTCAGTAGCCTATATGGCATGCATACAATCATAGTTAGTCCATTAGGCTGGCAGTGTGATATGACCAGCCATCAAGGCTGCCTGAATTCATTGAGTTCAATGCCACTGAAAATGAAACAATGTCGGACTAGCATGTACTCATTAACTTATATATTCGGATGTATTCGGCGGCTGTTGCTTTGTGCTGATGAGAGAGCAATCTAGGCCAATAGGAGTTCTGTCCAGTATACAATGCATTGTGATGGAGCTCATTTCGAGGCGTATAGTATACAGTTTACGCAGGGACCGTACAAGAAAAAAATGTCAGCTAAAAGATATGACGTGGCTGTATTTCGCTTTCGATTATCATGCACATGAAACATAACGAGAGGGTTTGCAAAAGCATCGTGAAAAGGTGACATTTCAGGAGAACTGTTAGGAGATAAAGAGGGTGAAAGCTAAATCTTAACCCCCGGATTACATTTCTCGTTTCTCCTTTTTGGAGTATAAAAAAATGATAATAGGTCTAATGTGGTTAAGTATGGATTTCATTTAAACAGGTCCCGTATAGGATTCCAATCCTGCCCTGGATAAGGCTTGGAAGTCTTTGAACAATGACTTTGCCCACATTGTCCCTCTTCAACCAGGCCTCGAACCACTCAAGCAATGAAATGGTATTGATAAACCCAACGTTTTAAATATCACTCCGCGAACCTTTGTGAACATTTTTGTGAACAAATTTAACACTAAAAATGTTTAACTACCATTTCAGCAATGATAAATCAAACATTCTGAGTGTTAAACTTAATTTTTACAAAATGTTTGGGAAGTGACAACATACAGAATGTTGATCAATTTTACACTTTTTAATCAAGAGTGATAGGATGCGTGGTATAATGCAGAAATGGGGTATAGTAACAACCATGACATGTAGGTCCTCTGTATAGAGCATGCAGATCAAAGCTATAGTCTTATACCAGACTTTGTAGCATGCTCATGGTCAAATGAGACCATCAGTCTATGATGATCAACTTTCAAATTCACTATACATAAATTAATGACTGAACTTTGCTTTCATAGCAATTCCTGGCCAGTCAAAAGTTAGTCTGAAAAGAAAGAATAAAATTTGAGAAGCACAACAATAAACATTTAATAAAAATCGAGAAAAAATAGGAATGTTACAACATTTTGAAGTATGACTAAAAAAAAAAGTTTCGGTGCTGTCACGCACTTTGTGACGTCAAGTATGGAAAACGATGTAAAGAATACATAAAGAAAGTTTGACGCAATTTCGGTTTTCTAGAATAGGCTTTAAAAAAAGAAAGAGTACTTGACATACCTCTTTCAGAAAGTCGGGGAATAATTAACATTATCATTATTATGTCAGTATGAACACGTCTAGGGAAAAGAGAGAGATCGCGGTATTATAAGCCTTTGACTTCATAATCTCAAGATAAATATTGTCACCGTATGTCAATATCTATTCAGGTGGGTGTCATCATCCCCTTTTCCCAAGCCCTTAGTTAAAACTTTCCATCCTAGGTTCATGGCAGAAATGACATGAAACAGTACTGCATTCTGCATCTGGTACATGTATCATGCTAACAAAATTCACCTGACATTTACTTGGTATATGATAGGTATAATTGATGAGTGATTTAGATACTGAATGCACTGTTACACCTTTTATTTTTACACGACTGTTTAAAATATGGCACACTACAGAACTGCAGTGGTAGCTTGTTACAGCGATGTCTTCTGGACCTGGAAATTTTGTTGTTTGTGTGTACACAATGCATAATTATATGAATACATGTTTTATGTATGCTATGGATACACACATAATGGGTGTACATGGGTACCTTGATGTCCTTTTTGTGTCAGGCATCCCTTTGCATTGTGTTTTCAATGTACTTTACAGTGTATTATATTTGTTCATACATGTATGTATATATGTTATCATCATGTTTGTTGTATTTTACTGTTACAAAGACATTGTAAATTTCTCACACTCCGAAAGGGGTCGCTAGAAATTGTTCAAATAAACTTCAAACTTCAAACTTCAAACACGCTACGAGTATTCGCAGAGTTTGTCTGCCCACTTCATCATCGTCGGTTTGTGTGTCCACAGTTTTCACTTCACGCTGTGAACGTTTGAGTTGTTGTGTGTGTGTCGTGTGTGTGTGTGCCGTACTGAGTCGTCGCGACGGCTCGCAGCAGAGCTCAGCTCAATGCATTCGAGTATCACACTGTACGTTTTCGCGTTGCCCCATAAACATTGATTGGACGACCTCCATAGAAACCGTGAAAGCAAAGTCCGAGTGACGACCGAAATTTGATTATTTTGGACAGTGATCAAGCTTAAATCTAGGATATGATAGAGAATATCATACAATAAGGTAAGTTCATGTGAATGATTACTGTTTTACAGCAATACTGTATGCCATCATGGCGATTTTAGACGAATTTTTGATAAGTGTGCAATAGCAAAATGTCGGCCCGACAGCTCTCGTGTAGTCCCGAAGGCTTCTATCTGCGTAATGCGAAATTTCGCTCATTAAACGCATTTATAAATAAAAATGTGATGTAAAGTTTACCATGTAGCCTACAATGTACGCCTACGGCCTACTCTTGTGGCAAGTGTATGCTATCTTACTAGTATGTTCATAAACATGCGCCATAAATGATAGCTGTAATTTCAAGGAGATAGTGTCATTACTATTACTACTCATTCATGACGACGTCATAGTCACAATTCATGTAAAATCTTGGTAGATCTAGACATTTCTAATGACTAACGTTACCCAACAATAGGCCTTCTAGACTAGTCTAGAGACTATTAACGTTAGGTCTAATGTTAGACCCTAATGCACTTGTCAATTGTAGTCCCGGCCCATGGGTACCCGGGGATGGCCGGGACTTGCATCCCACTTGCAATTTTGCATGTTACACTACCCGGCCAAGTCCCGGCCAAGTCTCCGACAGGTCGGGCAAAATTTTTACGGAAATCCCCCGCTAAGTCCCCGGCAGGCCGGGCAAAATTGAAGTTGAAATCCCCGGCCAATTCCCCGACAGTCCGGGCAATATTTGTGCAGAAATCCCCGGCCAAGTCCCCGACAAGTCGGGCATATTTGTATAGAAATCCCCGGCCAAGTCCCGACCCTCAAGGCCCGGTCACACTGCCCAAAAGTCGCGTAAGTTTGCGTGAATCACGCAAGAAATTTGGTTTTGCGCGTGCTTGTCCGTTGAGAATTTTCGCTGATTTACGCGATGAAAATCACCGATGAATTGCGCAAGAACTACGGAAATATCACTCAAAAAATCAGCGCATAGGCACGCAAAGGCCCCAAAAGGGCGAATTCGTGATTGTGCGCGACGCCTGATGACAGAGGTCCACGGAAAATCACGCATAATCTGCGCTTTATCACAATTAACTGCGTATGAATCGCACATAAACGTGATAGCGGCAACATTTTCGCAAACGATCACTGATATTCCACGCATATTTCGCGCGTTTGAGCTGCTCAAAAACCTGGCTTTTGAGGACCTGTCACACTGCCCAAAAGTCACGTAAACGCATGAATCACGTAAGAAATTCGAGCCTTATTTTACACGATACGATGCGCGATTTGCGCATTTCATGAGTTTGTCTATACAATTTTGAACCTTAGTAGTTGTCAGCCGATGTGCGCCGGATCGGCACTTTACGCAGTTCCATGTTTTGAGGAGCTCAAAACTCGGCTTCGCGTAAAAATTTTTACGCAGTATTGCGCTGTTTTACGTAATTTTTGCGTAGTTTGCGTGGTTCTTACGCGAACAATGCGCGAAATATGCGTGGAATATCAGCGATTGTTCGCAAAAATGTTGCCGCTATCACGTTCACCAACGACTCTCCACTGACAAAAAAGCAGACTATAAATAATGACGCATGTTTCGCGCTTGAAACACCTACGTATCACTGAAAATCAGTGAAAAAAAAATATTGGCGTAGGCCTATGTATCTCTAACAGAACACGGTAAATACTCACGAAATACTGATCGAGGAATCACTAATGTATCACTAACAACTCACGTATGATTGTGGCACTATATTTTTGCGTGATCTTTCCGTAGTTCTTGCGCAATTCATCGGTGATTTTTCATTGCGTAAATCAGCGAAAATGGTAAAATTCTCGACGGACAAGCACACAAAACCAAATTTCTTAGTTACTGGTACGTGATTTATGTGATTACGCAACTTTTGGGCAGTGTGACCGAGCCCGCCCGCGTGGAATCGCGTAAAGCGCCGATCCGGCGCACATCCGCGGACAATACGATCGAAGGTTCCACGTCAGAAAAATTCATGAAATGCGCAAATCGCGGATGTTTCGCGCTAGGCTCTTTACGTGATTCATGCGTTTACGCAACTTTTGGGCAACGTTACGGAGTCCTCAATAGCGGGGAATTGCTAGTCGAGCGAAATAATTTATGGTCACATTACCGTACTGGAAATGGTACAAGTCATAATCAACTCTCAAGCAAAATCTGGCTCAATCCCGGCCAAAATTCCCACCCCAAATGCCTGCCATTTGGTTGGAGCGAATTTCCCCCGACAAACCCCGGTTTATTCCCCACCCACCGGGGCAAAATAAGTGAATCTCCCCCGACAAACCCCGGTCCATTCCCGACCCACCGGGGCAAAATAATTGAATTTCCCCCGACAACACCCCGGTACATCCCCTGCCCACCGGGGCAAATTAAGTGAATTTCCCCCTACAAAGCCCGGTCTATTCCCGACCCACCCGGGCGAAAAAAATGCTGAAATCCCCGCCCAACTTGGTTGCAAGTCCCGGCCATCCCCGGGTACCCATGGGCCGGGACTTCAATTGACAAACTTGTGCATAACTTACTAGGCCTAGGGCCTACTTAGATTATAATTAAAATCTGAAATCAGCAATTAAATTTGCTTTCATTATTATTGAGACAAACATTCGGTCGCAGTATGAATTTAATGATTGAACTATGAGTATAAAAGAAATGAAAGCAGCTTCTCTTCTAGAACTCCGGTATATATACCTTGGATATATACCTTGGAGTAGGCATTTAAAGTTAATAACTTATTTGCCTCTCGTTATCATCAGGACGAAGAATCCAGATTAGGACACAAGTCTAGTGCCCAGTGGCGCTGTACAGCAGTTGATGAACATGGACAGGCAAAGCCAAGGACTCTTCTGGGTCAAATTGGTCTTTCCTTAACGACCAAAATTTCAACAAGTTGGACTTGAAAGTATTAATTGATGTACTCTCCACCACAGCAGATGGGAGGTTGTTCCATTCATTAATACATCTCTGAGAAAAGGATCCATGTCTAAGCTTTGAGTAAACTCTCTTCTTGGCAATCCTATATCGATGGCCACGGGTTCTACTATCAGTTGGATGGTCAAAGAAGTGTGCCGGATCAAGATCATCTAAGCCATGCATTATTTTGTACATCTGAATCATATCTGCTCTATGGCGTCTGTAGGCAAGAGATGGCAATTTGAGATGTTGTAATCTCTTCTCATAACTCAGGTGTTGTAGCATCTGTATTTGGCGAGTTGCTCTACGCTGCACTTTTTCTATTTTTGTAATGTCTTTTTTCAACACTAGATGCCACACAGTTGAACAGTACTCAAGCCTGGGTCTGACGATTGCTTTGTATAAATGCATAAAGCCTGTTCTGTCCAAATTAGAAAAAGTCCTATTGATGATCCCAAGCTTGCGATTTGCAGCAGCACATACACTATCCACATGATGTGAAAACTTCAATTGTTTGTCAAATATTACACCAAGGTCTGTCTCAACTTCGACGGCGGGAATAGGTGTATTCTCGTCTGACATGTAGTAATTTATATTAACGAGGATTACTTCGACCATAGTGGATGACCTTGCACTTCTCTTGATTAAATGGTAGTTGCCACTGTTGGGACCATTTTAAGAGTCTTGCCAGATCGGCTTGTAGATTTTTACCAACCAATGGAGAGCGAATTGACGAGAAAATTTTGGTATCATCTGCAAATAGCTTGACTTCTGATGTAGTGTTACAAATAATATCAGGAATGTCATTTACATATAACAAGAACATAGCTTCCTTGGAGCTGCGAATGGGATTACTGCAACAAGTAACAAGTAACTTTAGAAGCTGATGAGAGGAAAGGCTGATGACTAACCAGCACTACTACTAGATACAACGTAGGCCTATATAAACCACTGCTTGGTTGAGTAGTAATCTCTGCAGCAGTTGACAATCTCATCATTTACATTGGCTGTGCGTAGATTACAGCAGTTCTGTTGTGTTAATACACTATGGAACCACGCCATGGTGTACATGTAGAAGGGTTTTGCCTTAATTAAAACATGTTCAAAACTCGTGCAAGTTAAACACTGCAAGTGCGTTTCAAGCATTTGGATTTATTAATTACTCACTTCCAGTTGTGCTTGCCTAGATCTATGTTGTGCAGTGCACTCTCTAAAACAGACTAGAAAAAAAAATCACAAAAACCATTGTGAAATACAATTTACAAAATGCAGAAAACTTTACATGTCCAGACTACAGTGTACAGCATTACTGATCCCAATTGAAAAAAAAAAAAGGTCAGTCAGTAGGATAACTGCACATGGATATGAGTGAAAATACAATTTTAACCCAATACAGTAGGCAGTGATATTAAGGTTGTATTGTGCTTAAACCTGTAATCAATCAGTACCATTAATACAATGTAAACATACAAATTAAAGATGATTTTATGCACAATGAAGCAGCTCAAAGCCAAATTCTTTCATTCATTCATTTTGTTCTCCTCTCTCCCCTTCACATTTTCTATGCTAACCTAAACTTCGTCGAAAATACCTTGATACATGTACGGTAGTATATGTGTAGCCGTACTACTGGTGTAGTTATCGGTTTTGCCGTGTTTTAAATGTTGACACAGGAATGGTACCTTTCACCCTTGGGATGACATCGCTGGTACATGTATGCTGAGCTAAATTTCCACTCCAGACGTTGATGACTAAAAAATGGCAGACACTGAGAAAGCTGAGATGGAGAGAGAGAAATCCGGAGAAAATGGTGCCCTGGATGAACCTCAGACAGATGAGGAGCTGGAAAGGCTTGTCGACAAGGAACTGGATGATGAAGAGGTAATAGATGTTATTGTATTCTTCTTGTTTCTTAATTCTCCAACAAAATGCATGATGCTAATGAATCAGTCATTGTAAATTCAACATTCAAAGTTATCCAGTCAAATTTCGGGAATATGTTCTCCTTCATGATTCTTTCCTAATCCCAGCACTCAAGATTACTGCTGATAAAAAAACATTAAGGCAAATCTATTTTGTTATCCTCTTACCTACTATCACTTGAAAATTAAATGTGAAATATCACTTTATCCTGGGGAGTGAAAAGAATGTACACCTCAAATATTACCCAGCAGAACTGATCGTATGGAAATAGCTAATTTACTGCACTGTAACTATGTACAATTGTACAGCAGTGTGAAACACATGTTGAAAAACAAAACCTTGCCCTATGAAGACGCCTAGTCCAGATGTATGAATAATTATGATGATGATGATGATAATAATGATATTAATAATAATGATTATAATCATAATAAAACAATCATAGAAAAAAAAATAAATGCATTGCTTGTCAGACCAAAGTGCATGAAATTATTAGGGATGTTTATTAATTATAATTGTAAGTAATGTAAGTTGTAAGTGTACAGTATTTCACATCTTGGCAAAGTGGCTCAGGCAGTAGCGTACTGCCTTGCAGTCAGGCGGCTCAGATTCAAAGCCTAGTGAGTCTTGCTGAGCAATGTTGTGACATGTTATCATTCCATCTCTTCTGTACAGTCTGTAGTTGAGGCGAGTCACTCTGTCCCTCCAATAGCACTCACAAAAATTGAGGTCCTGTGTATGAATGAGTCATAATCCATGTAAAAAGATCTCACTTCATTCATTCATCCATCACAACCATAGCGCAGGGCTTTATTCTGAAGAGGTGGTCCATTCCAAATACACACACTGGGTTGTTTTCATGGAAGACTGGCTGCATTAGGCTGCGTTCACATAGAAGTATACTATTCGGGTATTCGGGCTCGTTTTTTGAGGGCACGCGAATAGCTTGAATCGAACGATAGGATTTCCTCACACCGGTTCACATAAGAGGGCACTATTCGAAAGTACGAATAGCTGCAAAAAGTATAGCAAAGTGGGAATCGAGCTTGTTCAATTTTCTTGCAGCGTATACCGTCTCTCGTTTATGAAATAGTGACACTTTTGGTCTGGATTTGCCCTTTAGCAAAAATAAGCATGTAGACTGACGTTCTGATGCAGTTTAGAAATTGTTAACAAGATTTGCTGGGATGTAGGAGGAAGAAATCCTCACTGCATGGGATGGTGAGTTGACGGTGCGGGTGATGGTTTATTCGGTGCCCGAATAGCGAATAGCGAATAGCGAATAGCGAATACTTCTATGTGAACGCAGCCTTATGATAGTGCAGTGAGATATATGGGTTATCCCAGGCATTGGTTATAGTATGCGGAACATGCCTTGCCCAGATGGAAGTCTGCATGTAAATCTAATCTAATCTTTATGACACTGTAGCATGGTAATGAGAACCAAAAGACTGCTATCCCAAAGCAAAATGCATCTCTTTGGTTGATGAAAATCAGAAATGCACACAATGAAATGTTGGCCAATGATTGATTACCATGCCCATACAAATAGCTGAAATGCTGAGAAAGCCTGTGAGAATAACAGATTATTCAACTCATAGAATGCAGATCAATAAATCCATGATGACTAGATGCAGTTCCAGACCCTGTTACGATGTCTGTTTTAAACATTGTTCTTCTAACACCTGGCAATAGAAAGTGCTTATTACATTGCATATTGTTGGGGCAATACGACCTTGTATTAAAAAATGTTTAAATATTCAGGAAAGCCAAAAAACAAAACAGAACAAAAGAAAAGAAAACAAAACATGCCAACCAGTGATGTGCAATGTATACTTGGTCTCAGTCAGAAATGAACAGTGTGCTGCACATTTCAGGGGATTACGAGCACTTCCTACATATGTAAGCATTCAAAGAGGAAATACTGTATATGCCATTTAACGAGTCTTAATTTTCATGAATTAGGACTTCCCGACAATTTCACAAGTGGTTAAACTTGCGATAGTGAAGCACGGTGCTGAATGGAGAAGGTGTGTGTCACATTCATATTGGGATCAGAGTTTTTATTTTCGCGTGTCTTTAATTTCGCGAATAGCACCTGACTTGCGAAATTCAGGAAAATGAAAACCTCGCGAAATTTTCGGCGTATGCAGTACATTGTATTACATGTTTCAAATGGTAGGTCATTTTCTATCTTGTGTGTCACTGAAGCAAAGAATTCAGATTTCCAAGTAGAATACCAGCACTAATTAAAAAAAACAACAACAAAGTATTAAATCAATATCAAGTATCTTTCATTCATGCTGCTACAATTTACAACTCATAACCAAATGCTTCACTTTTGGATTTAAAATGCAAACAAAAGCCCCTTTCTTTGTTACAGTCAGTTTTGATAGTAAAGATACAATGTAAGTTACCGTGTAAGTAAGCATTTTGTGGCAATTTGTTTTTCCTTCTAAAAATAAGTTTGTCAGGATTCTGTGAGGATATTATCTTTGTACATGTAGTTCTGCTGTTACATGTAGTTTGGGACAAAGATGTATTGTGAAAGAAATTTGCCTTTTGAATCTTTTCTATTCTTTATCACATGAGGTCTTGTGATTGTTTGATAATTTAGACCAGCATAATAGAAACACTCGTACATGGTATGTACAAGCTTGCTGTGGACTAGTAAAAAGTTCCAACATCAGTGTGGATATTCTACAATATACATTGTAGGTGTGTACAATCATGCATTTTGGGTCTGTTGCATGAAAATTGTATCAGTTCTTCAATGTTGATATTCTTTTGAATGATGGAGCAAACTCTTCATTCTATGCTGGAATGTCATGGATCCTGTTGTTGCTGTGCTTCTCAACCTTTTGTAGCCCAAGGCCCACTTAAAGGCTCCTACAAGACATGTACATTTCTACATACTTTTTGGAGGCTCATACATGTACAGTATTGTATTACAGTTTGGATCAATATATCATGAGTCTTTTTTTTTTATTGAATTTTGGCCAACATTGTAGCCAATGTGCAAGCTTTGCAGCCCATTAGTGGGCTGCTGCCCATTGGTTGAGAAGCATGGCTCCAGTGTATAGTCTAGAAAAAGAAGAGAAATTGTCAGTATTTTTGGCTCTCTCAAGCTAAAGACTCAAGCGAGTCACTGTTATCACATAGTATCATGCTTCAATACAGTTGTGGATAGATTGAACAGCAGACAGTACACAATTACACTGTACAACGTATGTCCATTTATTCTGAATGTTATCTTAATCTTGAGTAGACACATGAATTTTTATCAAAACTTTACAAGGATTACTCTGAATGAAGAAGAACAACAAGAAAAAAAAACGAACAAAAAAAAAAACACACAACCTTATTTGATATTGTTAAAAGTGGCACCAGAGGACCCAGGAATGACCAGTAGAGGGGAATATATGGTATGTCAAAAAGTTAGAAATAATAAGATGTTTTGGGAGCCTCCCAATCCATGAGGAAAAAGCAAAACAAGACAAGACAAAACAAAATAAAATAAAATAAAATAAAATAAAATAAAATAAAACAAAAAAGCAGCGATGATGTGATGTATTAATTGGCTGAAGTCCCATAGCAAAGATTGCCAATTATAATGCTCATCAAAGTTCTCAAACTCAAGGTCATTCTTTAATGGACTTACAGAATGGCTTTTTTAATGTGATTGTTAATTTCCTGATGTCAATCAAGTAGTCATTTCATTACTGCCTATTTCCTTCATTTGCTCAGGATGCTGCTGAAAAAGGAGATATTGATGCTCGACAGCGAGCTATTGATGAGGAGTTACGCAAACTACGGGAAGAACTTCTATCCAACTCCCCAGATGACATGGAGGAAGAGTATGATGTGGCAGCCAGGGTTAAACAACTCAATGAGGAACTAGCCAAAGAAGGACCTGTAGAGGAGAAGAAGAACAGGAAAGTGTTCTTTCATGAGAATGTTGTCAGCATGGCAGTTCCTCCTCCAGAATACACTGAGGATGAGGTTGCCATGGCAAATGAAGAGGCAGGGAGGCTGGATGGTGAAGGAGGAGATGGGAACATTGGAGAGAATGGGAGAGAGTCTGGTCAAAATGACATCAAGGAAGCTGAAGAAACTAGCCAGAAATCTCCTCAGCAGCAAGAGACTGAGAGCGAGGAAAACCAAACCCAGAGGACAGTGGAAGAGGACAGCATCAAGAACATTCTACCAGATACCGACAAGACAGCTGATGGCATATCTAGGCAAGAAATCAAAAGTGATGAGGCAGACCAGAAGACCCCATCACAAAATAATAATGAGAGTTTGCCAAACAGAACTGAGGGGGATGGGCGAAGTGTGACACCAGAAAATAGCAGTCACCAAGAGCAGGAACAGGTACAACATGCTGCAGCAACTGAAACAACAGATCCTGTGAACAAGGAGGATTCAACTTCTCAGCAATCCAGTGCACCTGATCAGACAGTGACTAATGTGGAGAGTACTAATGTTGTCAGTGGTAGTGGTGATCCAAATGATATTGAGTTGGAAAAGTTAAGACTTCTTGATAGACCACAGCAGCAGAGTAATAGAAATCCAAGCTTGAACTCTTCTGAGGAGAGCACTGGGAAAGATTTAGGAGATGATGAACATGTCCTGATCGAGCGAGGAGGGAAATTCTTCTATGTCAATGTTCAAGACTTGAGTCCAGAAGAAAGGGAAAGCTTAGGTGTGATACTGCCTGGAGTTCAGTCAGAGCCAAGTGAAAACAAAACTGTATTCCCTGTAGTACAGCCAAAGCCACCAGAAAAACCCCGCCCGGCAACAGCAACTGGAGGCAGCTCAAGTCTGAGGCATCAGAGGTCAACACCACCTCGTGCTATGTCAGCTAAGACAAGCAAGGAATATGACAGACAGGAGCGCCAAGCTGCCATTTATGAAGAGCCCTTTGGGAATGTAAGGTCAAGATATGGAATGACCCCAGAGCAGAAACAATTTCGTCGGGAGCAAGCAAGGCTGAGGGCCCAAAAGGCAGCTGAGGAAAAAGAGAGAGAAGAAAGGGAGAAAAGAGAAAAGGAAGAGACATGTGACGGAGTATTCAAGGCTTGGCTTGAGAAAAAGAGAGACGAAGCTGCCAAACGTAGACAGGAGGAAAAAGAAAGAAGAAAGGCAGAGATGGAAAATAAAGTAAGTTTGAAACTTATCAAAGCAGTTTTACTTCCAAGTTCAGACACATATCTTTAATACGTTTATGGTGTTGATAATAATCTAGATCAGTTTCTCAGGAAGATCTTATGCTACAAGATCCTATGATTATCTATTCCTCACTATTTTTCAGGCATGCACATGAAAAGTATTCTTAACTACTGTAAAATTGATAAATGAGAAAAAAAAAAAATCTCAGGAGGGTAGACCTTATTAGTCAGAGATACCATCCCAACATTGTTGTTTTCTGATATGATTTGTCAAATACATGTATATTCCTGGATTGATCCTCCTTAATCATGTGGCTGACATTCTAGCCTCCTCCATTCTTTCATATGTACAGGAAGAGAGGTTTCCTGAAGAAGCTTTTACTGCATGGATGGAAAGGAAGAAAGATCAGAAGAAAGCTGAGAAAGCTGTAATGCAACGTTTGACTGCAGAGGAGAGAGAAGCCTATTTCCTCAGGAGCAGAGAAGATTGTGAGAGAGCCTTTAAACAGTGAGTACTACCTGTTTGTCATTTGGGGATGGGGTGGGGGGGGGGGAGCTTTTTTCTATATTAGGTACTAGATGATTTTAGGTACTGGATGCTGAAATCCCTATCACACTTCTCAGATTCAAACTAAGATTACGTTGGACAGTCAGGGGACATGTGAGTGTGATTTGTGTTTTCCAGCACATCATACAAAATTCATGACAAATGGCTCAAAATCAGCTCCTGTGTCTTTGTTAGCAAAAAGGTGAATTCTTCTGATGCATTGAAATGTTCCAACATCTTTCTGTACATGAAAGATACCTGGTTCCCATGTAGTGATGTCTTATGTGGCTATATGCACTTATGTGACTAGAGACACTTTGGGGTATTAAAGTTCAGATTATGTAAAAGAAAATTGATGATTGCATATTATCAGTGTCTTCTATATTCTAATTTACTCTCTCTAAACATGGCAGTATTTGCTTCCTGCTTTACAACCATATGTTTTGATTGAATCTTGTTGGCAAGCTCTGAATATTTTTACAATGTTTTAAACTTGCCATACATGTAATGATACTGAGTACAGGTACATTCCAATGGAAGTATGATGTCTTAATGTTTAGAATTTGATATTCTGAAAGTTCATTATTCTGAAAATTCATTAGTCTGAAAATGAAGAAAAAAAAAGGTTTTTAGTCTGAACTGTATTTCATTTTGAGCCATTGAACCTTCAGACTAACACTACGCATGTTCGGATTATTAAATCCTCTTTCATTGTTGGACCAACAAACATCTAGGCATATGGACTTTGTGTGTTCAGAAATAACAAACGTTTGGAATAATGAACCTTCTGAATAACAAATTTCCCAACTAACAAATCTTTCAAATAATAGTCATCACTTATGTTGTATGCCTATTTTTTTACTTCTTTTCTATTGCAGATGGGTGCGGTCTAAGAATGCTAGTTTGCGCCAGGCCCATTCCTTCCAAAGGGCAACATCTCTCGAGTCCAAGAAGCGAGCCCGTCAGTCACGTAAATCACAGAACCTGGCAAAGGCCTTGGAAGTAGCGCAAGCCTATCGCTACAATGAATACTATGGGTACAGATTTTGAGTTCACCCAGTCCTAATGCCAGAGTGAGTATACCAGTTGTAGGTTGAGTTCTTAATCTGAATGCTCTAATATACAAATGATATATCAGTGAGGGCAAGGTACCTTTTGAACAGTCTAACGTACCCAGGGCAATTGCCGATAGTGTTGTGCTTGGATTGTTTCAAAGGAACTGAGTGTGGATGCCATACCCAAACAAAGTGATGTGTTTTATATGTTTTATAAAATGATGAAGCAGATCCTTGTTGTTTGATAATCCACCCTAAATCACGCAGCAGTCAGTTTTGTGCGTAACTAAATCAAGGAAATCTCACCCAGCCAGTCACTGTCGCATCATGAAAAGTGCTCATGAGTGGTCATACTTTCCTTATGACTGGTCATAAGCAAAATTGGATGTTAGGTGAAATAAATGCCTGGTCACATGTATGCTGTCAATCAATCATTTGATAAGGGTTTACTTCATCATTCTATAACAATTAGTGCTATCGACAAGGACTGGAATAAAGTTACACCAAGGGGTTAAAAAGTAATAAACAGACGAGTAGAGGGCATACTAGCTGTAGGTAGAAAATGAATACTGACACAGTGATGCCTTTAAATTCTCCTCTGTAAGATGGGACCCTCACAGTGGATTGGACCTTGAGTAGCTGTAACCTCCTGACATCTTGTGGTCTTGCCCTCATACCTGCTGGACTGAGACCTAGCAATTAATGACAGAAGCTGGATTTGATTGCAAGCTGCATACAAGACAAGTGGACTTGTCTGTCGTATTACTTTCTTCTCTTGGGCCACATGGCAGAGTGACTGAATACCAATCATATCAATTCTCTGGGGCCACGTGGCATAGTGACTGAATATTTCATCAATTTAGATTTATCAAGGAGTTAAGGCACAGAGCTCAGGTAAAATAGATGACTTTATTCCAGCAGAATTTCTTAGCCTTATACCTCTTTGTCAGATTCTGAATGATCAGATCCGTAACCCCCTTACCCCCCCCCCCCCAACACTCTAACACACACACAATATTGATGGCAGACATGAGTTATCAATTTAGTAAAGAAGACACCACTTACTTTTTTGTTTGGAACTACAAGTGTATGTGCTGTTCCGTTAATCAGTACATGAAGATGTCTTTACCAATGGGTCGAATTTACAAACAGTAAACTGTGTCTCACATTCCTTGTTGGTTGTTTGTTTAATTCTGCTGCCTGATGCACTGGTTACTTTATTTGCTTGTGGTAATGTCATATCTTGGTAATAATCCTCTATCAACTTGTTCTGTCTGGATTAATTGAAAAGAGGTTTGAATGGCACTTAATGAATAATAATGTTTTTGCATTGTAGGTTTGTGTTTTGCTACAGTACAGTAAGCAGGGAGAAATCTTGTCCAGAATAATTGTTATATTTTGAAAGTCATATGTCTATCTGCAAGTTATTTGATGTTATAAAATGGAAAATATTTATAAGAAATCTTAGCATACATATGCTACTAAAACTAAAATCAACAGTTAATTTTGATTAAGTGATATACTTCTCCCCCTAGTGATGCACAAAGTGCCATCAGGATTGAATGGACATAGGTAGACTGGGCTACCAATGTGTACTGAGAATATGATCTGAAATACTGCCTTTTATTAATACAATCATTCATGATGCAGGTAGGTATGAATCAAGGACAAAATCACATATTAGACATGTGTTCTCTAGTTGAAATCTGAAATCTTAGAGTCTTCCAATCTAACAAATGAAAATGCCTTCATCCTATCACCATTATAAATATCTTGCATACAAATTTTACGAATTACTTGATGGGAATTTTGTATAGCTGATGAAGGACACAAAATTCTGAATTTTATTGTCACAATATTTTGAAAGATTTTTTTGGTTTGTGTGACAAATTGTAGTTTTATTTTATATCTACTGCAATTGGTCAATTCTTTTCAATTATAAGAGGGTAACAGACTGAATAGGACTTGTAACTTGAGATTGGACATTAGTATGATCATTCTGCAAACAGACAAAATTGTTATATTTCATTTGTGTGTGGCTAATTTCTAGAAGTTTACTTGCCAGTGGAGTGCCTTAATAATTCCCTGACTGATGTCAGCATGCAGGAATACACAACAAATTCTATTCCCACCCCATTGATGTGAACCCTCATTTATCTGCATACATGTATTTCATTTGTATTGCTCCCTTTTTCCAGTTTTATGTTTAAAAACACAATGGATTACAAGTTATGTATGTTAAATTATATATTGTCCAGGAAGAACTTATTTGAGCAATACAACTGTATCATGAAAACATTCATCGCAGGAAAGGTCAGTGTGATTAATGCTGGGATTAAAAAAAAGAATGTATTGGTGAAACCATACTGACCCTACAATTTTCATAACCCAAAGCATGTCAGAGGAGTGTATCTTCAGTATTGCAATGACAAAATCACACTTCATTCTAATTATTATAATCATTATCATTTTTGGACTGGAGCTTGCAAGATGCAGCAGTGTGCTTATATGGACCTTGTAATATTGTGGCAAATATATCGGGTGCTTTTCTCTCAACATATGAATTTTCAAAGTTGCAGAGGAATTCAAATGAACCATCACACCCACTAACTAACATTCCTACCAGCTCCATTGCTTTTGTGTGTTTAAAGTTACTCAAGAAATATAATTCAGAACAATAATTTTAAGGTTCCAGTGAAAAGTTAGCTTGTGAAAAAGTGAATTGCTTTCACAAAAGAGGATGTACAGTGTACATACTGGCACTCATTTAGATGTACATGTCAATGAAGCAAGTGTAATCTTGTAGCGTAGGTACAGCAGATGTATTCAGATTTGATGTTCTACTCTAATCAGCGTGACACAAGAGACAAAATAGAGTCAAGCAAGGAGGGCTGCTGCTGCTGCGGCAGTTGCTGCTGAAGGGGACGCCCTCTATAGGCCAGAACACACCATACTCACATAAATTGCATGCATGTAAACAATCACTCTTTCTTACATTCTCTCATCATTTCTGCCTGGCAGCATTTTCCTGATTCAATTACATTCATGAGGACAACTGTACATTTAAGTTTGTAACAAACACATCATAGTTCAATTAATCATCCTGATTTCTGTATTACTGACACACAACCACATATATACATATGTACAAGTAATTTTGAATGTATCATATGACTTTATACAAAGGATGAAACTGGCATTGCAAGAAATTGTGCTATATATCTGCAATGCCACTGTAATAATTAGAATAGCATGAACTTTAATTGTTTCTAAGTTTAGTGGATTTGCTTTTATAGAAATTTAGATGAAACAGAGACCACCGTATTCCTAATGATCAACACTTATTTACATGAGACATTCACCTAATGCCTACAAATGTATCATAATTAACTGTGACATCGTACATGTATAGTCATAGTTTACATACAACAACTCATTCTCAATCATTTTGGATTGTAGATCTGTTTGCAGTGTTTCTGTATATAACAAGCTTATCAGAAGGCATAGACGTACATATTGATTGTAAAAACCTCATTCCATATGTTATATTCCAACACGAAGACATGGTGTATTTCCTTTTGACATATAAGTTTTACTTGTACTTATTTTCACTTGATTGAGTCACTTTTATGATCCATTGTCCTCTCTGCTAAAAACTTCAGGAATAATAGGACTTTTGTGAGTTGTTTAACTTCTTTATTACATGTTACCATGTCTTTCTTTTTTTTGACATCTGTTTACTTCTTTGTTAAGGAGTCACAGTGTTTGTTGTTTTTTTTTTTTATAGCACTGATGGTATTATGTAAGAAAGAATGTGTATAAGTAAGCAAGTATGGTCTTGCTGTTTCCCCTTAATAAAAGCAACAATAGGAAGAAGATATGTGAAGGTACACAAAGAAAAAAAAAGCAGAGAAAAAAGTCAATATAGGAACATGTTCATGAGATAGTTGATTGTGTTAACATAATGGCAAAAAGAGTAGTGGGGTACTTGCTGAATTGACTGTCACATTCTGATATTCATGGAACAAAATGTGTAAATTGTAGAAATCAATGTGGAGAAGAGCTATTTAAAGTAGGAAAGGCAGCTTTCAAAAATCTGCATTGTGTGTGTTTGTGCTTGAATGGTTTATACCATACAACATGAACCAGCATAAAACACAAGAGCAGTCTTTCTTTCAGTAGCAAGTAATGATTTCATTTCAGACTTATTCTATGCTTGTGAAAATTTTGTATGTACTTGATTACAATTGATGTGTTGATTTAAATACAAATATAGGAACAGATTACAGTACCTGGCAAACTTATTTGGCAAGACAAAGTCATTTTTCAGGCATTGCCATAGAAATGCTTGTTGGTACATTCAAGTGTTTATGTTGATGTCAAATAATTAGACTAATGTAATGTGTACATGTATACTATACTTTTAGTTGTTCTTGAAGTTTACAACTTTGTGAGATGACATGCATCATTAGCAAAAGTTGGCACACACATATAGAATTTTGAGAATAGGAATATAACAAGGGTTGTGTTATCAGTAGGAATAGCATGCCACTGAACTCGTCACATTTCAATTTCTTTTGTATGTACAATACTCCAAAGCTACAGCTACATGTAGATCTTCTCGCAGATACTGTGTATAGTTTGTGTACAGCATACAGTGAAACCTGGTTATAATTAGGTTGGATATAAAGAGATACCTGATGTCGTGAGGTAATTTTGCTCTGTAGTTCAATTCCTTTGACATTCTTTTGATTTTGTCTCTGGTATGATAAGAAACTTGTAATAAGAAGGGAATTTCTTTGGTCCCTGGCTACTTGTTATAACAAGGTTCTCCTCTATAAACTTGGTCACCTGTGATATTAATAAAAAGATTGGCTGATTTGTAGAAAAGAAATGACATGTGCATGGTTGCAATTTCTTTATGATTTATCACCTTGAAGATGTGCCGACAAAAGCATGTGCTTATACATGTGTGATGAAATTGTTCAATATTTTCAAATAATTTCAAATTTTGTAAATTCCTATCATAGTGTGTGTGTGTGTGTGTGTGTGTGTGTGTGTGTCCTTGTAGATGCAAGAAATTCGATCTGTACAGTACTTCGTAACAATTAGTGGTCACATCATGTAGAGTTTACTTATTGGCAGAAAACAAAAACATGCATCTAGAATTCTCTTTCTTATAATTTTTGCTGAGTGAAAATCATGTGATGTAGAAATCATAATTCTGGTGGACTTAAAGGTGCATGGTCCCTGTGTTTTAGGCAAATGCATACGCGGGCGCACAGCGCAAGTTTCCTATAGAGACCTAAGCTATCGACTCCTCTTTAGCGCTTACGCTTTGGCCCACTTCCCCGAGTCCGAAGAAGTCCGATCCACTATAGTCAGTGGTCCGATCACAGTTCGGCTCATGATTCGGCTGAGGGGGTTGACACCTTTAGCAAACTTCTTTTGTGATGTCATAATAACAAGCACATATGCACGCACCCTGGCATTACTACAGACTGCGCGATGCGCAGAGAAGACAAGGAAGGCAACGTTACTTAGCAACACCTACGCACTTTACTCTTGATGACAGCTCAACTTCGGTAATCTTCGTATCAATGTTAACGGTGATCGGCAGTATCATCAACAGCGGCCTCTACACTACCAGGACTACGCACCTTTAAGAATATCTGGGCAAGAATTGGCCAATGTATTTTAAGAATATCTGGGCAAGAATTGGCCAATGTATAGATCATACATGGATACTTGGATCATGAAGGATGTACATGTACAATAAATGTGACCCTGCATCACAGAACCAACAAAGTCACTAGACATGGATTTCTAATTAAGGGTACATTTTGGAGAAGCAGACTCTGAGCTTTAGATTACGATGTACTTATATTCAACACAAATGGACTCTCCTGTAAACCTATCTAAATAATTGAAAGACACTACTCCCTTATGAAAACTGTTACTGAGAATGGAGGCTTTGAAGTTCAGGGTCCATTCAAATGCATAATCTCACCCAGGGGTACTCTGTACAATGAATGAAACAGAAAACATGCAGGATATAAAAACTCAGTGGGAAACACAATAAAGATGTTATTGGATTAAGCTTGATTGCCCACACTCATCAACCAATATTCTTGTCATGACTAGCAACAACTTAAATTACAGTAGCATCATCCTTTCAAAGCTGATTAGAGTTGAAAGTAAAGAGCGTGTGGAGGGTTTTCAAAAAAAAAATAAAATAAAGGGGGCTTCAAGGATGACTTACGGTATCACATTATTCAAGAAAAAGTTCCAGAAAAACTGAAAAAAGTTTTCAATTTGTTTTATCATGGACCCTACAAGGTCCATGACATTATGATCCCAAACTTAAGAATTACATAGAGGAAAAAAAAAACACCCTAGAGAATTATTTGCTAGGTTTGCCAATTTCATCTGTTTTGAGTTTCCACGTAAAATTGTGTTATGCGACTATTGGTTGGTTTTGTGATGCACGGTCACAAATTTCCTTGTATTGACTTTAACTTTGGTTGCTATTAACAAAAATATGTATAACACCCCTTTTTCTATGTCAATAACATTGTAGTATTGTGACATTGTCAATGGTCTTGCCATGGTTCATTGGTCCCCAAACACAAACCTCTACCCACACACAACCTCGTTTACCATCAACATTCCTTTCCTACATTAGATAATAGGCAACTCCACTTAAAGGCCCCCCAAACCATGACACAAAAGAACACCAAGGAAACTGGTGCAGATTGCTCGTCTTTTCACTCACTTTGCTACAATCCCATTGGGCCCATTTCATAAAAGATAAGATAGCAACTTTTGCTGGGATGGCAACTTCCATAATTATAGCAACAGCCAATCAGGAAGCTGGATTCTTGTCGTTACCATGACAATTGCCACTCTAGCAAGAGTTGCTATCATAGCAACTGATGAATTTAATTGGGCTCATGTGTTTCTGACCACTTTGAACTTGACATGTACATGTACTTTGATTTTGATTTTTGTTGTCAAAACATGAAAACCTATCATCACCATGGTTTTTTTTTTCCCTGAAATAAACATAATCCGAATGTAGTTATATGAGTGTGGTATGTACGGTTATAAGAATGTATGTATAGCTCATGCAGACACAAATGCTGATTCTCATTATAAATTTTGTACTTCATCACACTATAGATCTTTAAGGTTTCAATGTGTGAAACTTGGATCAATAAAGAGTTAAACCAGTATGGGCAATCTTGCTGTCACATTTTACATTATAAAGTATAGGTTCCATGAGATTCTTCACCGCTGAGTTTCAGGCAAACAAGAAAACAGGCAAATGATGCCGACCCCTCGTGTTTGCCCCAGATGAAACGGTATCAACCAGGCACACGTACTATGCCATGATACTTTAATGAATGAAAGGCATTGCAGTTTTGCTTAAAAGGAAAATTGAGTTGGAAAAGTTGTGAGAAAGAGAATCTTACCAGTCTTCTCACCTATGTTTAGTTCTGAAAAAATGATTAAGTAAAGCTGCAAGCATGCATTTTGTGTCTGTGTTTGTGTGTGTGTGTGTGTGTGTGTGTAAGAGAGGTTCACATGCTTGAAATAATGAATCTCTAACAGCAATAACTTAACATTTTAAACAAAGCTTTTTTATTTATATGATTTTAAACAAAGCTAGCGCTTAGTGCCAAGATAAAAACTTTGAAGAAAAATGCTACCAAGATATTACTGGGTACAGTATACAGAGACAGAAATGAACAGCAAGGTCAACAAAATTCAGAAAGGTATGAAGAGAAGCAGGTGAAGTCCCTTTTTCTAATCTTTTACTCTGATTAAAACAGCCTCTGTTTACCATCAGAGGCTGATAGTGAAAGCATGGATGCCGACTAGCTCTGGTGAATTGATTAGCGTGACCATGGGGCACAAAAAATGTGTGGAGTTTAAGTTGATACACATGAAATATTTGAAGAATAGCTTCCTCTTTTTGGGGAAAACTACGACGGAAATCACATTTTGTAGTAGATTAACATTGTGGGTGAGGTTCACAACGCGCTCATACACAAATCCATTTTTTTTATCTCTCTCTCTCTCTCTATGTGTGACCTTGCCTCACAACACCACCAGCAAGTTGCCAGACATGGGCTTTATTTGATTCAAGGGCAGCTTCTGAAAGAGTGTACTATTGAAAGCCATATATAGAATGACATATGATAAACATCTCTCGATCTGTATCTCTCAACATACTCTCTAAGAAAATAGAGTAAAAATGCTTACTCTTGAAGGGGTGAATAACAGAAAAGGGTGAGTTTAGAGTGCAACAGAAGTGAATTTTGAGTGAAAATTGTCATTTTCACTATTTTGGAGTGATCTAAAATCTAGAATCTTTGAGTGATCCCTGAGGTCACTTCAAAGGTAAATGAGTGAAAATGAACATTTTCACTCAAATTTCACTCCCATTTCACTGACCCAAAACTCACTCTTTTCTGTTATTCACTTCTTCAAGACTGAACATTTTCACTTGTTTTTTTTTTTTGTTTTTTTTTTTTAGTGCATGAGTACATTCTTATATTTCCATACATCAATTTATGTACATCCTCCATTTGCTACTTTATTTCATTTTATATACTATTCTCCAATTCTATTGAAACACTTTCTTTTGGAATCAGTGATAATTTCATTACATATGCCACCCCATATACATAGGCTTTGGACGAAGGGTGGTGTTCCCATTAACGCGACGCACCACCACCCAACCCACCCTTTCGGCACAAGCGGGATATATTGCGTCACAAGAATTAAAGGGAAGGTAAACCCAAAGAGCAATGTGGATTGAATGAAAGCAGCAACATTAGTAGAACACATCAGTGAAAGTTTGAAGAAAATCGGACAATCGATGCAAAAGTTATGAATTTTTAAAGTTTTGCTGTTGGAACTGCTGGATGAGGAGACTACAAGAGGTTATGACGTATGAGAGGACAACAATATAAAGGCTATATAAAGACATTTTCACAAAAATTCATTTTTCATGAAAACCACAAATTCCATCAACTTGATGCTGACATATGTTAAGGGTAGCAATTATTCCCCCTGCTTTCTGAAAGCGGTTAGGCAAGTGCCTTTTCATAATGCTAGAAAAGTGAATTTTTGTTGATTTTCCTTTATATTTTCTTTATATTGCTGTCCACTCATACGTCATAACCTCTAGAAGTCTCCTCATCCAGCGGTTCAAACACCAAAACTTTAAAAATTCATAACTTTTGCATCGATTGTCCGATTTTCCTCAAACTTTCACTGATGTGCTTTGCTAATGTTGTTGCTTTCACTCAATCCACATTGCTCTTTGGGTTTACCTTCCCTTTAAAGGACAAGTTCACCTTCATGTACACGTGGATTGAGTGAATGCAACAATATTAGTAGAACACAGCAGTGAAAGTTTGAGGAAAATTCGACAATCCGTTCAAAAGTTATGAATTTTTTAAGTATCTGCGCAATTACTGCTGGATGAGAAGACTACTACAGTGTGTGATGTCACATGCGTACAACGATATAATAAAAATAAAAAGAGAATTTGACAAAATTTTACTTTTTGAATAAAGTGCACGTTTCTTAGACTTGTTACTGATGTACCGGGTATGTTAAGGATAATATCATTTCCCTTGCCTTCTGAAAGAGAGAAGTCGAGTGCTCTTTTGTTATGCGAGAAAAGTGAAAATAAGGTGAATTTTCTTCATACTTTCTTTATACCGTTGTACTCATGTGACATCACAAGATATAGTAGTCTTCTCATCCAGCCATGACTGAGCAGAAACTTTAAAAATTCATAACTTTTGAACGGATTGTCGGATTTTCCTCAAACTCTCACTGATGTGTTCTACTAATATTGCTGCTTAAATTTCACTCAACCCACATGTCTATGAAGGTGAACATGTCCTTTAAAGAAAAAAAATCGTTGATCCCTATAGAGATCAATTACTGGTGTAATTTTGTAAATGTCAGTGTGTAGAAATATGTGAAGAAATGCATTTGTGAGATGGTTCTGTCATGATCTTAATAGCGTTTACTGGTATTCGAAAATTCATTGCTGTTCCCCCGCATCCGCTTCATTCATAATATTATTCGCGGGAATGTACGAATGTTTGTTTGATTGTTTGTTTGTTTGTTTTTGCACTTGCTTTAACACGGGCAGGTTGAGGACGTTGAGTGTATACAGCATTTGACTATTGAGCGGCGACACGCTTTGTTATGTATTCAATTCAACCTGTTGTCCAGTGCGAGGGCCCCATTATTGGTGCCGCAACTTGGGAATCCCCGCCACCTGAAATAGAATGCGAAGCGTCGGGGGTCAGCGTACCCAAGCATATGGTATATCGTAGTGACGGTGTATGAAGGCATTTGAGGAGTCAACATCGGCCGCTATGAACTTCTGCTACAAGTATCCGTTTTGTTGGCATGCCATTTTGTTGCACTTTTCGATTTGGAAACATGTAGGCCATTGTAAGTATTGTTCCTCGAATATACATGGTATTTAGACTATTATGTCGTATCGTAAACGTTTTGTTGCAGCCTAGCGCTACAGTCAGCTCCCTCCGTGTCTGTCAGGTAGCGATTGAATGTGCACGCACAACAATGATTGACCGTGATTTTATGCCGTGGCGTTATCTCCCAAGAAGAGAAGATCAACGGAGTACATTAACCAGTGGCAGACGGAGTGCAGGTGGCCCTCGTTGAGTCCGGACGGGTCTACTCAGAGCTTCTTCGTCGCAAGCAACTTACATTGTAGCAAGTGCTACACTCCGGATCGCTAGTTATCAAGGAAAGTTCTATCAACACATACCTCCTGGTAAGTCTACCATTCAAACAATCTGTGTTAGTGTATTTAGATGGAGCTAGTACAAGATAACAACTACTTTAAGAGAACTAGCTCGAGCCTCCAGACCGTGGCATGCTGCCATGTCCGCGGGTAATAAAAACCACTCAGGATCTTCGTTGTAATGTTTGTTGGCCCTGGCATTTTTAAGTGAGAGCGAGAGAGAGAGAGAGAAAAAAAAATAAATTCAAAGAAATACTACTTTGTCTGGTCGACCTTAAGTTATATAAAATGCTGCATGAAAAAGTTCACCTTCATAGACAGGTGGGTTTAGTGAATGCAGCAATATTAGTAGAACACAACAGTGAGAGTTTGAGCAAAATCGGACAATCTGTTGAAAAGTTATGAATTTTCTGTTTTTCTGTTTCTACTCAGTCATGGTTGGATGAAAAGACTACTATAGCTTGTGATGTCACATGAGTACAACATCACGATATAAAGAAAGAATGAAGAAAATTCGCCGAAAATTCAACATATTTCCATTTTTCTCCCATAACAAACATAGAACACTCGACTTCTCTCTTTCAGAAGGCAACTTACGTCAGTAGCAAGTTGAAGAACTGTGCACTTTATTCAAAAAGTAAAGTTTTGTGAAATTCTCTTTTTATTTTCCTTTAATATAGTTGTACACATGTGACATCAGTAGTCTTCTCTTCTAGCAGTGACTGCGCAGATACTTAGAATATTCGTAACTTTTGAACGGATTGTCCAATTTTCCTCAAACTTTCACTGATGTGTTCTACTAATATTGCTGCATTCTCTCAATCGTTATGTACATGTATATGAAGGTGGACTTGTCCTTTAATTTAATTGGGTTATTGGTTCCATGACATTTGTTCCTGCGTCAGTTTGCTCCCATGAATATCTGCACACTAGCCAATCATAAATTCTACCTGCGAACATGTAACCTTGTGAACCTTTATCCTAAAAATCCTCACATCAAACTTTCTTACCTAAAACCCCATTACCATCCTATTCCCTAACCATATTGTCCTTGGAGAAAATAAGATCGGAGCAATTGTCGCAGGAGCAACTGTCGTGTTTTAAGACGCTCCACTACATTCCGGTATAGAAATTCAACATGTAACTGCGTAGCTGTGCCGCCATGTAAGAAACTTGCTGATCAACTTGTTGGCATGAGAGTCCTGATTTGGCAAGAGTGTTGTGTACTCCTATTGCTTTGATTCAAATGCCCGATTATATGTTACCGGTATTTCTATTTAAAGTCCAAAGGTATAATTGTAGGGTGTACGTCAAGGAGCAGTAGTGCAGCTCTCAATTCACTGAGTTCTATACCATACTGTGGTAAATACTGTAATGTCCTAGTTAGTCTCACACATAGCAAGACCCCCCCCCCCCCAGCAGGATGGATGTTACATGATCAAAAAACAAAACAAAACAAAACAATCAAAACAAAACAAAACATAAGCAGCTGCAAAAGACACGCGGAAAAAACCCCCAAAGAAAACTCTAAGCAACAATTGGTGTGCCGAGAGCAAGTGCACACTGGCAGAAAACTAAATGAAACAAAACAAAACTGAATAAAACTTTTTAGTTAACATCACTCTTGAGGAGAGCTTTTCGATTTTGGTTTATTGGTCGAATGCAAGTCATGTACAACATACAATAGGGAGCTTTAGATTTTTGCGATGGGGACGTTCAGAGGGAAAAACACCTGGTCTGAGCATGTGCAGAATCGTGCATCAGACGCAATTTATTTATAGCTCGCGCACCTGAGCTTTTACTACGCGTTGTGCCACTTGTGGGCTATTTTACGTCCGCTCAGTTCACAGCGTAGAGAGCTACTTGATGTACTGATCATATGGGGCGCCATTTTATTTTTTATACACTGTACGTTGCTTCCCAGCATTTATAAAGCTACTTTTCAGCACGACGCAGGGAAGAGGAGAACGTCCAGCTCAAGCGTCGGCTCAAACGTCCGTGCAGCAAATCTAAAGCTCCCTAATATAGTTGCCCAGCAACTGCTGATGAAAAACTGAAGTGTGTAAAAATACAGATATTTAGTGCCAGTGTGAATACCCCTAATGATGTACAGTGTAGGATGAAGTGTGGACAAATGATTTGAGTAGTCTTTAGCTGGTGACACGAGAAAACTGCCCCAGTTATTTGTTTGGGCTTCAAATCAATATTGATCCTCCAGTGGGGGTTTATTTTTTTCACACTATCGTAGTTTCAGAATAAAGGCGTTAGGCCTGAACAGTGTTATCACTGGATAAAACTTGATGAGGCATAGCATAGCTTGACCTTGTAAATTTACATGACAGGAAGTCCTGCACATACATGTAATCAATAAATAGGCCCTAGTTATTGATTCTGTGCAGGATTTCCTGTCAGGTAAATTTACAAGGTCAAGCTATGCTATGCCTCATCAAGTTTTATTCTGTGATCACACTGTTCATTTGGCAAACAAGAAACCAGAATAACAAAGCAGTGCTGATTGTAAAGGACAAACCTCTTGAACAGCAAACTGCCAAATTGTGAATTGAGCAAAAATACACATGTGACAAACTTTTGCTTTCAGAGTGTCAAACTTCCTAGAATGGAAAGTGGCTGGATTGGCTTGAAATATTTTTTAAACCTGTAAGTACAGCTGTAAAAATTAATATTCTCTTGTTAGTCAAGGCCCATCAGAGGCTATCAAAATATAAAAGTGTACTGATCTCCTATTTCAAGATGGCTTCATACGATAATGATGAAATAAAGCTGATGATGTGGACATTATTGTCTGTCACAATGCCTTGCTGTTTACAGATATCAGGAAGACTGTACTGAAGTGGAGACCAGAAATTACCCCTCAATCATCTCAACCCTCCCCCATACAAAACTGAGATGTTTTCAAGCACCAGAATATATAAAATAATCTTTTTTTTTTTCTAGTTTGTGTGTGTGTTGTGTGTGTGTGTGTGTGGGGGGGGGGGGGAATGGGGTAGTTGACAAATAGGACAGCAGGCAAAAAAAAACCAAAACACACTTTATAAGAATAAAGTGTATGATGTTCATTCGGCTGACATACATTATAAAAGCTTAGCAATGATGTCATCATTTACCTGTATGAAAGCTCTATTAGTTTGATTTATAAATGTTGTGATATGAAGGTGAACACATATTTCCCTTGCATTCTTGTCCGGAGATAATTGTGTTGATAGTGCTCTTTCGTCCTCATACTGGGCCTGAAAAACTTCCTGAAATGAGTGCTTTCATAGCCTCATTTCCTTCCAGTGTGCCATAGTGCTAGATCAAACCAAGAGATAAAATTACAGTCCTGACCAGGGCCCAGGGCCACTAAAATGATGTCTGGCCACCAAATTTATCTTTTGATGGCCTGATTGGACAACTAAGATTCAAAATGGAGTGTTACCTTCGCCAAGGGAAGAGGTTATGTTTACGTTACTGTTTGTTTGTTTGTCTGTGTGCAAAATAACTCAAAAACCTGCGCACAGATTTGGATGAAACTTGCAGGAAAGGTTAAGAATGACACAAGGAACAGATGGTGAAATTTTGGTAGTGATCTGGAGATTTCGTATGGATTTTATGAAGGATTTTGATATTTTTGCACATAGGGTCAATGAACTTAGGAGTTCAAGCTGTGCATTTTTGAGGTTTTCATAAGCGCAAAAGTGCGTGCTCTATTTCTGCTAGGGCAAGGCGCGCTGCGCAGCAGAGGGATTATGACGTAACAAAGGCTTTTATATTGGGAAATAGGGCGATTTTGAAATAGTGGAAATCACTGATCTCTATGGAAGAGCAAGAACAGTTAATGCTCTTACCAAAGAGATTATACCTATAGAGTACTGTAAAACGAGAAATTTTCGCGTGCATTTTAATTTCGCGAATTTCGCGAGCGCCAGAATTTGCGAAATTAAAATGCACACGAAAGTTTTTATCTACACTACATACATTGAACGCCAGTGGCAATTCGCGAAAATTTCATGCCGCGAAAAAGGCTGTCAGCTCCAATTCGCGAAAATTTCATGTCGCGAATATATCATGTTTTACAGTAAGTAGTCGCCATACGCGTGCGTACAAATAGTGCGTCCAAAATTGAAGAGGGAGTGCACACTCAGCTCCTGGCACTGGATCTAAGTCTACGTTCAAGTCATATCTTCTTATATCATATCTGGAATGATATGATATTCTTCATTACACATTTTCATTTTCAGAATCACAATGTGGTTAATTGTTTAAATATTAGTTTCTACGATGATATCATATCATTTGAACCATTTGGTAGAGTCCAGACCTTTTTGTTCTTCGCAAAATAAACAGTGGGAACTTGGGTGTAGACTAGACAGTACTTGAGCATTATGACGTTTGTTTCGCGTACATTCCCACTCACGGCATAAAATCAAACAACATCAGCACCATTATGACGCTTAAACATGGCCATTGTGACTTCACAATAAAACAACGCAAGGTCACTGCGCCGAATATTCAAGTCGAGTGCATTAAACAGTGCGCTGCTATACAAATGATGCACAGGATAGAGTGCGTTAGTGGAGGCGTAGCGCACTCGAGGGTATTTACAATTGTGAAACATGCACGAGGCGAAGCCGAGTGCATGTTGCACTACATTGTAAATACCCGAGAGTGAGCTGCGTCTCCACTAACGCCACGAAATAATCCTGTGCATCATTTGTTTTATAAAATGGGTCGAAAACTAACAGCATTTTTCACGTAGTTCCTACCTTTGTGGGTCGATACCAGTCAGCTACATGTAGCACTCGCTCGAGAGAGTCAAGCACGTCGCACTCGGAAATCCCGCACATAAGTAGGCCTACGCCACATAATGTTATGCACGCAAGAAAGGCCGGCCGGCGGCAGCCCGAACTAGAAGTTGTTTACAGGATTGACAGCGCGTATAGTAGCGCGCGACGCACTTGTAACAACTGATTGAGTGCGCACTGGTACTGCAGTGCAATGGTACTAAAGTAAACAACGCCCACGTGACTCATTTCAGCGCTTCCTATTGGCTACATTCTTAAACCCATTTTATAACATCTACTAATTAATAACTGTACAGGATCCGTGCAATGGCGGCTCCCACAACGCGAAATGGCAGCTCCCTCGCGCGGCTGCCTCCCCACTGGAATATGCCCTCTTGTGGTATAATCTCTTTGGCTCTTACCAGGATGTGACCGAACATCATCATGAAATCATGCTGAAGAAAAAAGCCAAACCAGAAAAAAAAAAATGTTGATCTGTATCTGCAGTACATTGTATCAGAGTAAAGATGCATGGTAATGTTTTTCAAGCATACAATGTAGCCCCACATTTCAACTGCCTTTTTGAAAAGATGTGTGATGGCATGAGGACAAAAAGTGTGGAAAATATGGGAAGGAAAGAAAAAATGTTATGGTTACATGTACAATTGTAAGTTCACGTGATAGTATTTATCATTGTTGGTAGACTCACCAGTGTTTGATGCATGAACACATTAATAGATATCTACTGGTAATGAGTAGTATGCAACTGTCGAAAGTGAAGCTAAGATAAAATTGCAACTGGTATTGCACCCCCCCTGATAAGGGGAAGGAAGTCAGCAGCAAAATGATTTAATATCACACTTCCTCATTTGAGATTCTTGCTTCCTCTTTGTTTTGGGTTTTTCCATGTCTGCCACTGAACTTTGACTCTCCCTGATAAAATGTTGCATACATGCATTATAGTCTCAGCATTAACTTGAGGTTGGTGTGCTTTTTATTTTATTTTATTTATTTATTTATTTTAAATCCAGTTTGTTTGGAAGTTGACCATCATGCTCTGCCTTCATGTCACTCAGAATGTTAGTATGATCTGTCCAAACTTTTGTTGCATAGTGTATCTAACTTGCTATTTATTTTATTTTTTTTTTACAGATTAGTTTTGTAGATAGTTTGTGCACTTCCTTGTAGAATCTATACAGGTGAATCATTGAGAATGGATTGTGATTCCCTACCCCACATGAAACAAGTGACTTGTGTGTGTGTTTTTTTTTTTTTATTCATTTCATCTTTGTAAGGAATTCACTATGTACATGTACCGGTACATCAATGGGCTAAAAAGCATCAGATTTTCACTGTCAATGCAAAAAACTGCATCTACACTTCTTCAAGAAAGCTCTGAAGATATTTTCCTGGAATATGTAATATCAAGTGATGATGTCATAGTCTTTTTTTTTTTTTTTTATAGTAGGTTAGTACTGGTTCAAAAAACAACCAATTCTAACAACAAAGGCACCAGGCAGTGGGTTGGAACCGGTTACAAGCATTGTTATAGGAACAGTTGTGTTCACCGGTACTTGTATTCATTCTTTATGAGGTTGTTTAGTTTCCATGGCAACAAATGGCTTCGGCACCACATTTGAGTACTCTGTGATAAAATGCCATTGTACTTCATTTTGTGTCATATAATCTCCATGAAACCACTGGACAGTTTCCGAGTAAGAATAAAAAATCTTTCTGAAAACGTATAATTTTCATTATGTGGCGATAGTTGAAGTGCTCCCATGGGCTCCTACTCAGATGCTTTCAGTGGATGAGCACCCACTTTGGAGCATTTTCTCAAAATTTCCCATTCTCCTGCTTGAGTTTGAATTTCTCCTGCCCTAGCTGTATGTCTCCTGCTTTATTCACAGATTTCCTTCAGTTCAAGCATTTACAAGTTTTAGCATTCTCCTGCCCAGTGTTACTTTTTCTATGTGGTCATTTTTTTTTTTTTTCATTAAAGGGTGTTTACGTGTAACTTTGGTCTTGCATGAGTGAAAAAAAGATAGTTATGTTTCCATTGTTATATTTGCTTGTATTTTGCATAGGAATGTCTGAATAGTCGAAATCTTGTCATTCTGGAGCTTAATCCTTCTGAAGGCTAAATATGAAAAAAAAAAGTGATTATAATTGTATTTCAGAGTGTAGATATCTATCTGATGTGATGTGTCATTAATCAGTTGCTATGATTTCTCCTCTTTTAATAAAAAAACCCTCTACCTTTTCTTTGCTACTTTTTTTCCCCCCTTGTCAAAAGAAAAAAAAAAAGCGGGTAGGTAGAGGATGTTGTGGTGGGATTCTATATGCATTTCTTCTGTGACTATACAAGATCAAATTACAGCTGTGCAATGTGTGTGGAATTCCCCAATGAATTCTCCCCATATAGCCATGCTAAGAAGAGTCCTTGGATTGATCAGAGAGGTGAGACAAATTGATAGATCCCCATTACACATCAAAGGCCTGGGCAGTTTTGGTGTGCTATCAAAGCAAAATGCTATAATATGTCAAGGAAGCTTGAACATCTTTGACACGTGAGACTCCCCCAATTTGCAAATTACTCAATTGCACAAGCCTCATCCAACCAACTGATCTTATATACCCCTTTCAGTAACTCCCCTGGCTCGGCCAAAGTGGCCCGCGCCAGGAGTGGACTATTTTAGGGCTGCTGAAACTAGCACCAGGCACGGGACCAAGCTCGGGCCAATCAAAGAGTTTATAAACGATAGCAGCACCGGGCTCAGGCCAAAATTCCTTGCACGGTCAAGATAACAATTACTTTGGCCATGCCCTCTGTTGGAGCACACATTCAATTACCATGGTACTGTATACGCTGTATATTTCGCGGGGGGTTTATTTTCGCGAATTTCGCGAGTCGGGAGCTATTCGCGAAATTAACAACACGCGAAAATATTACCTTCCAAAATGAATCCCTTGCCTTGATGATACGAACATTTCAGTACTATTACTAGTGTACCATGTCACGGCTTTAATACCGAACAGACCGTACTGGCTAAGCTTGTTTACGCACGTCCACGTCTACTTACGAATACTGTAGAGAGCCAATCCATTATCGCAAGGGGACCACTCGTCAGAAATCTAGCGCGATAGACTTAACCACTTCAAAAATGTTGAATTCTAACTTACTAGTTCGCAGAGTTTGGTAAGTTTTTTTTCATGCAGTGTATAACTAGTATCATTCTTATTTGCTAGTAAGTTGAAAATTCACACTTTCTTTGCCACTTCATATTTTCTCTGGTCCCCCTATCGCGAATTTAACCACTCGCGAAAATGTGTGACAGCGGCAATTCGCGAAAATTTCTGTATGTGAAAATTATAGCGTATTCAAGATTCAAGATTCAAGATAATTTATTGTCATGTATAAAATATACATAAAATTTGTTTTCGGACATACATAAAGATAGAGGTGCATAAATGAAGAATATAAATCATGAAATAAGTTAACATAAGTTTTATACCATACATACATAAAATATATACATTTAATACAAAAAAAAAATGAAATATTGCAGGAGAAAATAAGCGTATATAAAGTATGCATTTTTTTTTTTTTTTTCCCCTTCGCCCTATTCACCCCATCCAGGCACTTCCATATGCTAGAGCACTCCTCCAGTTGAGACTTACATGTTCTACACACCACCACTAACCCCCCCCCCCCCCCCGACTCTCAGAGAGTACACTTCCACATACACACCCACACACACACGCACACACACACATACACGCACACACACATACCCCACACCCGCGAGTTACACCCATATAAACTTATACATACACACACACACATATACACCAAAACTATCACCTAATCAACGTGAAAGAGCGCTCCAGCACACAAAAAGCCTGGGCAAGGATAGGAGACAGTAAATTATCTCAAAGAGAATTTGCTGCGTGACAAAGGCTATAAAAAAAAAGAGACATTCATACACCATACTAAAATATAACAGGCAGTGTGACGTATTGCAAATACTCAATAATGTTATCATATTTGTATTTTGTTGAAAAGTTGTCTTAATTCTTTTCCTTCTTTCCTTTTCTGCGTATGTTCCAGTAACAAATACAATATATAATAAATTAAAAATGTTTCATCACAAAATCTAAAACATTCAATTCAGTCATAGGTCATAGGGTTGGCAAGACATGCAGCTCAAAACTTCCCAGGTGTACTGTTGGCTCATCCACAATTACACTGCTGCTGTTTACAAATTTTTGTACAGTTATTTTGCAATGAGTCAAAAATATGTAACAATTCAACATAACTAATGAACAATACAATTGTCATCAAGTGCACACATACTGGACTTTCACACCACAAATACATTGCACAAAGGGTAGTTAAGCTCAACACATACAGTCCATGTAGATAGGTCAGAGCCCTGCTTGGGCCGAGTCATCTGGCACTTGTCTTAAAAATACAACTCATGAATCATGAATCATTAGAACAGTTCACATATTTTAAACATATAACATATACTATAAATAACAAAAAAAATAACCTCATCTGTTAAATCTGCTATTGAAAACTTTACATGCTGCGATCAGAAATGACCGTCTGAACCTCTCCGTCTTTACTTTTGGAAGTCTAATTCTACCTGATCTGTTTACAGTCACCTCATCATGAAGCGGATGTGATTCATCTTTCATTACAATATCAAGTCTAGACACAAGAGCAGATTGTACAATATCCTCTAGATGTTGCACAGGCATTCCTATAATTTTACTGGCTTGTGATACAACCCTTGTCAATTTGGACTTATTTTTCTCTGTTAAACAACTAAACCATGCTACTGATGAGAAACACATGACAGACTGTATTACACTTTGATAGAACAAAACAAGTGTTTGACTCTTCACATTTTAAATGACCTGAGTTTTCTAAGGAAATACAATCGCTGGTTTCCTTTTGACTGAATTTTCTTAGTATTTGCATCCCACCTAAGTTTATCGTCTATAATTGTTCCAAGGTATTTGTACTCTGACACCTGCTCTATGGTATCTCCCCCAATGGAAATCCTGTCATGATTGTTTTGACCAGTTTTACCAAAATCAAAAATCATCTCTTTAGTTTTCCTGGTGTTTAAAATCAGTGATGTTTGTTCACACCATTCCACAAACTTGTCAACACTTCTCCTGTAAACCATTTCTTCATTGTTACGTATCAATCCTACAATACATGTGTCATCTGCGTATTTCACAATATGACAAGATGGACTTACTGGGCTATCACTTGTTAAGAGAGTGAACAAAATAGGTGAGAGCACACATCCTTGTGGTGCCCCAACATTCAGTGTTCTATCATCGGAAACTACCTCCCCTAGGCGTACTCTTTGCGACCTGTCGGTCATGAAATCTCCTATCCACAGAGACAGATATGGGTTAACCTTCATGACATTATGTAACTTTCCAGTTAACAACTGTGGTACAATGGTATTGAAAGCTGACGAAAAATCAACGTACAACACTCTAACATATGACTTGGACAACTCTAAATGCTTGATAATAGTATGTAACAGGTAGGTAAGTGCATCGTCAACACATCTCTTACTCCTATAGGCAAACTGAAGTGGGTCACAGTGTTCCTTTGTCTGTTCAATCAGAAACTCTTTCACCAGTTTCTCAAAACATTTCATAATGACAGGTGTTAAAGCAACTGGTCTAAAATCATTCAGTGTAGCAGGTTTAGGAACCTTTGGAATAGGACTGATTGTTGCACATTTCCAAATATTGGGTACATGAGAAGTATCAAGAGACCATTGAAAGAACTTACAAAAAACTTGGGATAACTGCTGTGAACATAATTTGAGAAGTTTCCCAGATAAACCATCCGGTCCCATTGATTTGTTTGTTTTGATTGATTCCATGACCCTCCTTACCTTTCCTTCACATATCAGTATTCTATCACTACTAAATATCTCTTTCTGTATTTCCTGTTGACAGTGAGCAAAAGAATCTGAAAAAACTTGGTCATCCCTGTCAAATCTACAATAAAACTCGTTTAACTTTTGAACAAATTCAAAAACATCATCCCCAATAATACTACATTTTTTCTTTTGAGTACCTGTATCAAACCCTGTCATCAGTTTCAAACCCTTCCAGGCTTCCCTAGGATTTCCTTCTTGAAATTTGTCTTCTATCTTTTTCCCAAACTCTCGTTTCCTAGCCTTAATGTGCCTCTTAAAATCCTTCTCACTTTTCTTCAAAGCTTCCCTATCATTGTTACAAAAAGCTACATTCTTCTGATGAATAAATTGTCTGCAACGTTTATCCACCCATGGTTTATTATTAGGGTATCGTTTAAAAGTTTTTTCTGGAACAATCATCTCCTCACAGAATTTAATGTAATCTGTTACCACTTCTGTAGCCCTATCCAAAGATGAAGAATCCAGAAGAGTGTCCCATTCTGTACAATCGAAGCATGCTCTAAGGGTCTCTGTAGAATCGTTTGTCCAGATTTTCACCCTCCCTTTTGTCGGCTTCTGACGTTTCAACTTCTGCCTATATTGTGGAATCAACTGAATGATGTTATGATCAGAGTTTCCCGGGGTGGCTTAGCAAACGCTTTATAACCATTACATATGTTTCCATAACACTTGTCCAATGTGTGAGTACCTCGCGTAGGTATATTCACGTATTGGTAAAAATGTGGCATGACAGAGCGTAGATCGCAGCTATTGAAATCTCCTAGCACAATCTGCACTGCATCTGGAGATGAAGCTGCAATCCTAGAAGAGATATCCTGTATTTTAGAAGCAGCAATGTCAACATTTGCAGTTGGTTGAATGTAGACAACCATGACGTAGATGTTAGAAAATTCTCGTGGTAGGTAGTGTGGTCTGGCCGAAATACATAATAATTCAATATTTTCAGAACAGAAACTGTCACAGATCTTTATATTACTTTCATCACACCACCTTTCATTGATATATGCACAGACTCCTCCTCCTGCCAGTTTTCCCGATGCCTCTGTACGATCTCCTCGAACACACACAAAACCATCTATATCCGAATCAGATGTGGTGTCTTTGGATGAAAACCAGGTTTCAGTAAAGCACAGCAAACAGCTTTCACGGTATTCGTAGCGATAATTCACACACGCTTTCAACTCATCCAACTTATTTCGTAGGGAACGACAGTTACCTGATATGACTGAGGGCAACGGCGGCCGAAAACTCCGCCTTCTGAGACGAGCTCTAACTCCTCCTTTTCGTCCACGCTTTCGACGTTTCAGCTCCACTGGAATGTCATGACAGTCAGGCTCGGACTTGCGCACGCTGTCAGACCCGGCGAGTCTGAGAAGAGTGTCTCGGTCGTATGTTATGCGGCTGACCGGTAATGCCGTGCTGATAAGTAGTGGTTCATATCGTACTGGGCTTGCTCTCAGTACACAGATGAGTCCACTGACCAGTATGGTCAGAAGCAAAAATTTCCCGCTTAAATTCCACCAACAGATCTTCATTTTTGCGTAGAAAAGTCCAGCAAGTGTACAGATGAGACAGTTTATACCAACATAGAAAACAATACGGGAAAAAACCAGAAATCACGAAATCACGAAACTTGTGCAGGTGCAGGTGCGAAAAATCGTCCGTGGTCGCCGCGGTGCAGCGCCCTCTTGGGTATACAGTAGTTATCTCTTATGTGGCCGAGTTCATGAGTGCATGGGTCATTGTAAAAGTAGCGCAGCTCTGCTATAGTTACTGCACGCAAGTTTTACTGCTTGGCGAGGGCCAATTTAGCATGCATCACAAGAGCATACAATAGCATTCATGAGTTACTGCAAGGGGTACTAATCTGTTCATACTTCTACATTCTCT
The DNA here is from genome assembly GCF_964275005.1 of Diadema setosum. NCBI lineage: Eukaryota > Metazoa > Echinodermata > Echinoidea > Diadematoida > Diadematidae > Diadema > Diadema setosum. The sequence goes on from NC_092703.1 coordinate 35,135,806, forward strand.
GCAATTTTCACACTTTATTTTTGATAGTATAAACACTCACCCATACGAACTTGCAATAGTTTATGTGGATTACGGACATTAATTCCCTGATGTACAATTGCTATTTGTGACCCTGTGTCACTAAACCGACAAAAAGTCACCAGACATGGATTTTTTTAGTTAAGAGCCAATTCCGAAAGAGAAGACTTAAGCCTTAAAATGAACTCATTTCAAATGGACTCTCCAAAACCAATCTAAATATTGGAAAGAAAGCACACACTGTGGAAAGTTATAAGTTATGTTCACACACAGTTGCCAAACTTGAGGTTTAGATCAAAAACTTTTATAGATGATTAGCTCCACTCGTGAATTCATGATACAGGTTCCTACACACACCTCAACTTTAAGTTACAACTTACGAGTGAATCCCACTCGATGATTGCTCAGGAAGTGCAGAGTCTTTGCTAGATGACCTTATGACCATACCAAATAGCGCAGCTGGAGGTTGATCCAGATGCGAACGAGAAGCAAGCTTCCTGCTAACTCACAAGCTCGCTGATTATTGTGTTCACACAGCGCTGAATTGTGAGTGAATTATCATACAATGTCACATGAAAGGATTTCTACGCCCTTTAGCATGAATCTTGATAATCATTCTTCTTTAACCAGATCTTATTAAGAAATTTTGTACTGAACCAGAAACAATTCCTGACCTTTGGTAAAATGGATCTTGTGGTCATAAAGCAATTCTCTTTATGTTTTGATTTTGCAGATTTTACCATCTCAGCAAAAGACCTTAATAACCATGGAGGAGATAGCCATATCACATTACAATAATAACAATAATGTAAGCTTGAGACAACATCCGGAAATATTGAAGAAGAATGGGTACACCAGGTCTTCTGTACTCAAGAGACAAAATGCAATCACAGATTGTCCCTGGATGATTGAGGAAGATGAATCAGAGTTTGACTCTGCCTATGGGAGTGAGGATCGCCTCTCCAGCTCGTGTGGTCTTGTGTGGCCAAGGAAACGATCTCAAGACGTGTCTGATGCACTACCACCTGTTTGTGATGAGGAAGCAAAGAATGATGACCGGTTGTCAAGCTCATGTGGACTCATCTCATCCAAGAAAGGTGCAGCTGCCAGGAGGTCTGAGAATGGCAAGAAAGACACTACACGTAGCCTCCTGCGACCTCCATTGCAACGCTCCCAGTCGAGCACAGAGAACTATGAATCAAGCCTCACCAATGTTAAAAGAGATATGGTTCGAGGATTCTCTTCTGAGAAGACACAGCAGCACAGTAGTGGGTATGGCAGTGAGGAGAGGGTGTGGCAAGAGACAGCAGTACACGTCACCATGACGAACTTATTATCAGATGCTGAGAACTCCAGGCAAGTCATTCGTAGTTTGAAAAAAGGTCTCCAAGGTGACAATGAAATATGGCATCCTGATGAAATGCGCCAGGCTATCCTAAACAACCCAGCTCTTCAGTTACTGGAAAACATAAATCTTCAGGATCTGAATCCTGAAAAGGATTTCTTCCTAGATGGCTCTATGCCTGAGGGTGCTGATGAGCCAGCCTTTTCTGTCACTGTCACTGGTAAGACATTGCTCTATATTTTGACATGACACAGAGGCACGAGTCATATTATATTGTATCATGACCGAGGGAGCCGCAAATACTTAATCATTTCTGTTTGGTGATTTGATTCCAATTAGAGTGAAAAGACCAAGATTTTATGATCACTCTGTGCTGAATCCACCTCCTGTAGGGTGTTTTACAAAAAGTTTCTGGTTGATCTTGAAAGTTATGGTATGCTGTGTGTGTCTTCAAGGTTGTTCTTCTCATTCCTGATGAAAATGAAAATTGTGGAGACTTTTTTCATGCAGCCATTAATATACAAAATATAATAGGTGACAAAATTTTCAGCGAATATTAATGGGATCATATATAGTTTTGGTTGAGCCCCAACTTTAGGTTTCGAACATTTTCTGATGAGATGATAAGAAATCTCATATGAAGTGTGAAAGAGCATGTAATTCCAAAAGGATTTCAATATTTATTTGATGAAAATTGGTTGTGAAATGGCAGAGATATCCAAAACAGGACCCACCTTTTATTATGATTGCTCTGTTTTACTTTATTTTTGGATATCTCAGCCATTCCAAAACCAATTTTTTTCAAATAAACTGCAAATTCCTTTTAGAATGATATGCTCTGTACTATTGCATTAGAGGTTTCTTGATATCTTATAAAAAGTTAAAAGACCAATCCTTACCTTCACCAAATACCAACTCTTCAACATTTTGAAATGGATGTTGATCTGAAAGGCTAATAAGACTGAACAGGGAATTTAGTGGCATACCATAAATTTACGTCAATCTTAAATTTAAAGACACCCCCCTCATGTGGAATAGTTTTAGATAATATGTGGGATGTGACCACACATTCGGCCTTAGATTAAGGCAAGATGTGAGTGTTGGTACTGACAGCAGTCTCCCACTAGAAGCAGACAAGTTGTGTATCAGCTCCAGAGTAGACATGTGATGTGTGACCAATATAAATACAATTTTAGTAGTATTAATCTATGTTTGCCATATGTTTATTGTCACTGTTTAACAGGTGAATCATCCTTTTCTGACACGGATCTATCCTTACACTTCAGTGAGTCAGAAGGTGAGCCATTACCTTGACAGCTACAATGTACGATGTATATCTTAACTTGACCTCTATCTCTGCTCTAAATGTGACCTTATTGTGTTCTTATTTCATTTAGACTGTAACATTAATGAGAATAATAGAATAGTCTAATTTTATCTCTAATTAGAGAGTGAGCACATTGGGGCTGAGAAGATTGATAAAAGTGAACTTTAATCCCCATTCTGCGCATTAATTAATATACCGGTAAGTACACATGGCAGAATGTTGTTTTATGATTCGATGATATCACAAGTTCAGCTCATATTTTCATAATGGCCTCTGCCTGCTTGAATCTGCGCTAAAGTACTTTCGTATCCATGTAAATATCTCATATTCCATATTACTAACCACCTTCTACCAAACTAATACTTACAGCCTGTAACGACTTATTTACAAACACAGTTTATGCAAATTTGAACCAAATTAGTGATCAG